>NW_027328741.1:58904670-59204713 GCF_048564905.1 Vicugna pacos
AAATTACATGTGTATTGGTGAGAATTCGCTCAAAGAGTGTTTTCTACTGCCAAATGTCCGATTTTAGAACCTGGTGATACAAAAAACTTATGAAGTCATAGTAAATATTTCAAAGTGTAATATATGCCTTCTTTGGTGGATGAAAGTTCACTAATCCACATGCTCACAACTCAGAAACGCATGTTTCTCGAATCCGTCATGCATGTATCATGTACGGAACCCGGAATGCCATGTTGATGGAATTCATGTAAATTATATATCTAGTAGGTTGAATACACTCCAGAAGTATTCTTCTGTGAAAAATGAACGAATTCGAAACTTGTGTTAGGGAAAGCTTTTGAAAATGTGTACACGAGTCTATATGAAATTATTCCTTTTATAGAGGATGAAAAATCAGTAATCCACATGCTCACAACTCAGGAATGCATGTATGTCGAATCCGTCATGCATGTAACATGTACGGAACACGGAATATCATGTTGAAGGAATCTATTCAAATTACATATCTCTAGGGTAGAATTCGCTCCAAGAGGGTTTTCCTGGGATCAAAGTGTGATTCTTGAAACTGGTGATAGCAGAAGCAACGAAGCCAAGGAACTATTTCAAAGTGCATAAGTAACTTGTTTGGTGGTTGAAACATCTGTCATGCGCATGTTCACAGCTCAGAAATGCATGTTTGAGGAATCCGTGATGCATGAACATGTTCGGAATACGGAATGCCATGGTTATGTAAACAATGTAAATTACATGTGTATTGGTGAGAATTCGCTCAAAGAGTGTTTTCTACTGCCAAATGTCCGATTTTAGAACCTGGTGATACAAAAAACTTATGAAGTCAGAGTAAATATTTCAAAGTGTAATATATGCCTTCTTTGGTGGATGAAAGTTCACTAATCCACATGCTCACAACTCAGAAACGCATGTTTCTCGAATCCGTCATGCATGTATCATGTACGGAACCCGGAATGCCATGTTGATGGAATTCATGTAAATTATATATCTATTAGGTTGAATACACTCCAGAAGAATTCTTCTGTGAAAAATGAACGAATTCGAAACTTGTGTTAGGGAAAGCTTGTGAAAATGTGTACACGAGTCTATATGAAATTATTCCTTTTATAGAGGATGAAAAATCAGTAATCCACATGCTCACAACTCAGGAATGCATGTATGTCGAATCCGTCATTCATGTAACATGTACGGAACACGGAATATCATGTTGAAGGAATCTATTCAAATTACATATCTCTAGGGTAGAATTCGCTCCAAGAGGGTTTTTCTGGGATCAAAGTGTGATTCTTGAAACTGGTGATAGGAGAAGCAACGAAGTCCAAGGAACTATTTCAAAGTGCATAAGTAACTTGTTTGGTGGTTGAAACATCTGTCATGCGTATGTTCACAGCTCAGAAATGCATGTTTGAGGAATCCGTGATGCATGAAACATGTTCGGAATACGGAATGCCATGGTTATGTAAACAATGTAAATTACATGTGTATTGGTGAGAATTCGCTCAAAGAGTGTTTTCTACTGCCAAATGTCCGATTTTAGGACCTGGTGATACAAAAAACTTATGAAGTCAGAGTAAATATTTCAAAGTGTAATATATGCCTTCTTTGGTGGATGAAAGTTCACTAATCCACATGCTCACAACTCAGAAACGCATGTTTCTCGAATCCGTCATGCATGTATCATGTACGGAACCCGGAATGCCATGTTGATGGAATTCATGTAAATTATACATCTATTAGGTTGAATACACTCCAGAAGTATTCTTCTGTGAAAAATGAACGAATTCGAAACTTGTGTTAGGGAAAGCTTGTGAAAATGTGTACACGAGTCTATATGAAATTATTCCTTTTATAGAGGATGAAAAATCAGTAATCCACATGCTCACAACTCAAGAATGCATGTATGTCGAATCCGTCATGCATGTAACATGTACGGAACACGGAATATCATGTTGAAGGAATCTATTCAAATTACATATCTCTAGGGTAGAATTCGCTCCAAGAGGGTTTTTCTGGGATCAAAGTGTGATTCTTGAAACTGGTGATAGGAGAAGCAACGAAGTCCAAGGAACTATTTCAAAGTGCATAAGTAACTTGTTTGGTGGTTGAAACATCTGTCATGCGCATGTTCACAGCTCAGAAATGCATGTTTGAGGAATCCGTGATGCATGAAACATGTTCGGAATACGGAATGCCATGGTTATGTAAACAATGTAAATTACATGTGTATTGGTGAGAATTCGCTCAAAGAGTGTTTTCTACTGCCAAATGTCCGATTTTAGAACCTGGTGATACAAAAAACTTATGAAGTCATAGTAAATATTTCAAAGTGTAATATATGCCTTCTTTGGTGGATGAAAGTTCACTAATCCACATGCTCACAACTCAGAAACGCATGTTTCTCGAATCCGTCATGCATGTATCATGTACGGAACCCGGAATGCCATGTTGATGGAATTCATGTAAATTATATATCTAGTAGGTTGAATACACTCCAGAAGTATTCTTCTGTGAAAAATGAACGAATTCGAAACTTGTGTTAGGGAAAGCTTTTGAAAATGTGTACACGAGTCTATATGAAATTATTCCTTTTATAGAGGATGAAAAATCAGTAATCCACATGCTCACAACTCAGGAATGCATGTATGTCGAATCCGTCATGCATGTAACATGTACGGAACACGGAATATCATGTTGAAGGAATCTATTCAAATTACATATCTCTAGGGTAGAATTCGCTCCAAGAGGGTTTTTCTGGGATCAAAGTGTGATTCTTGAAACTGGTGATAGGAGAAGCAACGAAGTCCAAGGAACTATTTCAAAGTGCATAAGTAACTTGTTTGGTGGTTGAAACATCTGTCATGCGTATGTTCACAGCTCAGAAATGCATGTTTGAGGAATCCGTGATGCATGAAACATGTTCGGAATACGGAATGCCATGGTTATTTAAACAATGTAAATTACATGTGTATTGGTGAGAATTCGCTCAAAGAGTGTTTTCTACTGCCAAATGTCCGATTTTAGGACCTGGTGATACAAAAAACTTATGAAGTCAGAGTAAATAATTCAAAGTGTAATATATGCCTTCTTTGGTGGATGAAAGTTCACTAATCCACATGCTCACAACTCAGAAACGCATGTTTCTCGAATCCGTCATGCATGTATCATGTACGGAACCCTGAATGCCATGTTGATGGAATTCATGTAAATTATACATCTATTAGGTTGAATACACTCCAGAAGTATTCTTCTGTGAAAAATGAACGAATTCGAAACTTGTGTTAGGGAAAGCTTGTATAAATGTGTACACAAGTCTATATGAAATTATTCCTTTTATAGAGGATGAAAAATCAGTAATCCACATGCTCACAACTCAGGAATGCATGTATGTCGAATCCGTCATGCATGTAACATGTACGGAACACGGAATATCATGTTGAAGGAATCTATTCAAATTACATATCTCTAGGGTAGAATTCGCTCCAAGAGGGTTTTCCTGGGATCAAAGTGTGATTCTTGAAACTGGTGATAGCAGAAGCAACGAAGCCAAGGAACTATTTCAAAGTGCATAAGTAACTTGTTTGGTGGTTGAAACATCTGTCATGCGCATGTTCACAGCTCAGAAATGCATGTTTGAGGAATACGTGATGCATGAACATGTTCGGAATACGGAATGCCATGGTTATGTAAACAATGTAAATTACATGTGTATTGGTGAGAATTCGCTCAAAGAGTGTTTTCTACTGCCAAATGTCCGATTTTAGAACCTGGTGATACAAAAAACTTATGAAGTCAGAGTAAATATTTCAAAGTGTAATATATGCCTTCTTTGGTGGATGAAAGTTCACTAATCCACATGCTCACAACTCAGAAACGCATGTTTCTCGAATCCGTCATGCATGTATCATGTACGGAACCCGGAATGCCATGTTGATGGAATTCATGTAAATTATATATCTATTAGGTTGAATACACTCCAGAAGAATTCTTCTGTGAAAAATGAACGAATTCGAAACTTGTGTTAGGGAAAGCTTGTGAAAATGTGTACACGAGTCTATATGAAATTATTCCTTTTATAGAGGATGAAAAATCAGTAATCCACATGCTCACAACTCAGGAATGCATGTATGTCGAATCCGTCATGCATGTAACATGTACGGAACACGGAATATCATGTTGAAGGAATCTATTCAAATTACATATCTCTAGGGTAGAATTCGCTCCAAGAGGGTTTTTCTGGGATCAAAGTGTGATTCTTGAAACTGGTGATAGGAGAAGCAACGAAGTCCAAGGAACTATTTCAAAGTGCATAAGTAACTTGTTTGGTGGTTGAAACATCTGTCATGCGTATGTTCACAGCTCAGAAATGCATGTTTGAGGAATCCGTGATGCATGAAACATGTTCGGAATACGGAATGCCATGGTTATGTAAACAATGTAAATTACATGTGTATTGGTGAGAATTCGCTCAAAGAGTGTTTTCTACTGCCAAATGTCCGATTTTAGGACCTGGTGATACAAAAAACTTATGAAGTCAGAGTAAATAATTCAAAGTGTAATATATGCCTTCTTTGGTGGATGAAAGTTCACTATTCCACATGCTCACATCTCAGAAACGCATGTTTCTCGAATCCGTCATGCATGTATCATGTACGGAACCCTGAATGCCATGTTGATGGAATTCATGTAAATTATACATCTATTATGTTGAATACACTCCAGAAGTATTCTTCTGTGAAAAATGAACGAATTCGAAACTTGTGTTAGGGAAAGCTTGTGAAAATGTGTACACAAGTCTATATGAAATTATTCCTTTTATAGAGGATGAAAAATCACTAATCCACATGCTCACAACTCAGGAATGCATGTATGTCGAATCCGTCATGCATGTAACATGTACGGAACACGGAATATCATGTTGAAGGAATCTATTCAAATTACATATCTCTAGGGTAGAATTCGCTCCAAGAGGGTTTTCCTGGGATCAAAGTGTGATTCTTGAAACTGGTGATAGCAGAAGCAACGAAGCCAAGGAACTATTTCAAAGTGCATAAGTAACTTGTTTGGTGGTTGAAACATCTGTCATGCGCATGTTCACAGCTCAGAAATGCATGTTTGAGGAATCCGTGATGCATGAACATGTTCGGAATACGGAATGCCATGGTTATGTAAACAATGTAAATTACATGTGTATTGGTGAGAATTCGCTCAAAGAGTGTTTTCTACTGCCAAATGTCCGATTTTAGAACCTGGTGATACAAAAAACTTATGAAGTCAGAGTAAATATTTCAAAGTGTAATATATGCCTTCTTTGGTGGATGAAAGTTCACTAATCCACATGCTCACAACTCAGAAACGCATGTTTCTCGAATCCGTCATGCATGTATCATGTACGGAACCCGGAATGCCATGTTGATGGAATTCATGTAAATTAAATATCTATTAGGTTGAATACACTCCAGAAGTATTCTTCTGTGAAAAATGAACGAATTCGAAACTTGTGTTAGGGAAAGCTTGTGAAAATGTGTACACGAGTCTATATGAAATGATTCCTTTTATAGAGGATGAAAAATCAGTAATCCACATGCTCACAACTCAGGAATGCATGTATGTCGAATCCGTCATGCATGTAACATGTACGGAACACGGAATATCATGTTGAAGGAATCTATTCAAATTACATATCTCTAGGGTAGAATTCGCTCCAAGAGGGTTTTTCTGGGATCAAAGTGTGATTCTTGAAACTGGTGATAGGAGAAGCAACGAAGTCCAAGGAACTATTTCAAAGTGCATAAGTAACTTGTTTGGTGGTTGAAACATCTGTCATGCGCATGTTCACAGCTCAGAAATGCATGTTTGAGGAATCCGTGATGCATGAAACATGTTCGGAATACGGAATGCCATGGTTATGTAAACAATGTAAATTACATGTGTATTGGTGAGAATTCGCTCAAAGAGTATTTTCTACTGCCAAATGTCCGATTTTAGAACCTGGTGATACAAAAAACTTATGAAGTCAGAGTAAATATTTCAAAGTGTAATATATGCCTTCTTTGGTGGATGAAAGTTCCCTAATCCACATGCTCACAACTCAGAAACGCATGTTTCTCGAATCCGTCATGCATGTATCATGTACGGAACCCGGAATGCCATGTTGATGGAATTCATGTAAATTATATATCTATTAGGTTGAATACACTCCAGAAGTATTCTTCTGTGAAAAATGAACGAATTCGAAAATTGTGTTAGGGAAAGCTTGTGAAAATGTGTACACGAGTCTATATGAAATTATTCCTTTTATAGAGGATGAAAAATCAGTAATCCACATGGTCACAACTCAGGAATGCATGTATGTCGAATCCGTCATGCATGTAACATGTACGGAACACGGAATATCATGTTGAAGGCATCTATTCAAATTACATATCTCTAGGGTAGAATTCGCTCCAAGAGGGTTTTTCTGGGATCAAAGTGTGATTCTTGAAACTGGTGATAGGAGAAGCAACGAAGTCCAAGGAACTATTTCAAAGTGCATAAGTAACTTGTTTGGTGGTTGAAACATCTGTCATGCGCATGTTCACAGCTCAGAAATGCATGTTTGAGGAATCCGTGATGCATGAAACATGTTCGGAATACGGAATGCCATGGTTATGTAAACAATGTAAATTACATGTGTATTGGTGAGAATTCGCTCAAAGAGTGTTTTCTACTGCCAAATGTCCGATTTTAGGACCTGGTGATACAAAAAACTTATGAAGTCAGAGTAAATATTTCAAAGTGTAATATATGCCTTCTTTGGTGGATGAAAGTTCACTAATCCACATGCTCACAACTCAGAAACGCATGTTTCTCGAATCCGTCATGCATGTATCATGTACGGAACCCTGAATGCCATGTTGATGGAATTCATGTAAATTATACATCTATTAGGTTGAATACACTCCAGAAGTATTCTTCTGTGAAAAATGAACGAATTCGAAACTTGTGTTAGGGAAAGCTTGTGAAAATGTGTACACAAGTCTATATGAAATTATTCCTTTTATAGAGGATGAAAAATCAGTAATCCACATGCTCACAACTCAGGAATGCATGTATGTCGAATCCGTCATGCATGTAACATGTACGGAACACGGAATATCATGTTGAAGGAATCTATTCAAATTACATATCTCTAGGGTAGAATTCGCTCCAAGAGGGTTTTCCTGGGATCAAAGTGTGATTCTTGAAACTGGTGATAGCAGAAGCAACGAAGCCAAGGAACTATTTCAAAGTGCATAAGTAACTTGTTTGGTGGTTGAAACATCTGTCATGCGCATGTTCACAGCTCAGAAATGCATGTTTGAGGAATCCGTGATGCATGAACATGTTCGGAATACGGAATGCCATGGTTATGTAAACAATGTAAATTACATGTGTATTGGTGAGAATTCGCTCAAAGAGTGTTTTCTACTGCCAAATGTCCGATTTTAGAACCTGGTGATACAAAAAACTTATGAAGTCAGAGTAAATATTTCAAAGTGTAATATATGCCTTCTTTGGTGGATGAAAGTTCACTAATCCACATGCTCACAACTCAGAAACGCATGTTTCTCGAATCCGTCATGCATGTATCATGTACGGAACCCGGAATGCCATGTTGATGGAATTCATGTAAATTATATATCTATTAGGTTGAATACACTCCAGAAGTATTCTTCTGTGAAAAATGAACAAATTCGAAAATTGTGTTAGGGAAAGCTTGTGAAAATGTGTACACGAGTCTATATGAAATTATTCCTTTTATAGAGGATGAAAAATCAGTAATCCACATGCTCACAACTCAGGAATGCATGTATGTCGAATCCGTCATGCATGTAACATGTACGGAACACGGAATATCATGTTGAAGGAATCTATTCAAATTACATATCTCTAGGGTAGAATTCGCTCCAAGAGGGTTTTTCTGGGATCAAAGTGTGATTCTTGAAACTGGTGATAGGAGAAGCAACGAAGTCCAAGGAACTATTTCAAAGTGCATAAGTAACTTGTTTGGTGGTTGAAACATCTGTCATGCGCATGTTCACAGCTCAGAAATGCATGTTTGAGGAATCCGTGATGCATGAAACATGTTCGGAATACGGAATGCCATGGTTATGTAAACAATGTAAATTACATGTGTATTGGTGAGAATTCGCTCAAAGAGTATTTTCTACTGCCAAATGTCCGATTTTAGAACCTGGTGATACAAAAAACTTATGAAGTCAGAGTAAATATTTCAAAGTGTAATATATGCCTTCTTTGGTGGATGAAAGTTCCCTAATCCACGTGCTCACAACTCAGAAACGCATGTTTCTCGAATACGTCATGCATGTATCATGTACGGAACCCGGAATGCCATGTTGATGGAATTCATGTAAATTATATATCTATTAGATTGAATACACTCCAGAAGTATTCTTCTGTGAAAAATGAACGAATTCGAAACTTGTGTTAGGGAAAGCTTGTGAAAATGTGTACACGAGTCTATATGAAATTATTCCTTTTATAGAGGATGAAAAATCAGTAATCCACATGCTCACAACTCAGGAATGCATGTTTGTCGAATCCGTCATGCATGTAACATGAACGGAACACGGAATATCATGTTGAAGGAATCTATTCAAATTACATATCTCTAGGGTAGAATTCGCTCCAAGAGGGTTTTTCTGGGATCAAAGTGTGATTCTTGAAACTGGTGATAGGAGAAGCAACGAAGTCCAAGGAACTATTTCAAAGTGCATACGTAACTTGTTTGGTGGTTGAAACATCTGTCATGCGCATGTTCACAGCTCAGAAATGCATGTTTGAGGAATCCGTGATGCATGAAACATGTTCGGAATACGGAATGCCATGGTTATGTAAACAATGTAAATTACATGTGTATTGGTGAGAATTCGCTCAAAGAGTGTTTTCTACTGTCAAATGTCCGATTTTAGAACCTGGTGATACAAAAAACTTATGAAGTCAGAGTAAATATTTCAAAGTGTAATATATGCCTTCTTTGGTGGATGAAAGTTCACTAATCCACATGCTCACAACTCAGAAACGCATGTTTCTCGAATCCGTCATGCATGTATCATGTACGGAACCCGGAATGCCATGTTGATGGAATTCATGTAAATTATATATCTATAAGGTTGAATACACTCCAGAAGTATTCTTCTGTGAAAAATGAACGAATTCGATACCTGTGTTAGGGAAAGCTTGTGAAAATGTGTACACGAGTCTATATGAAATTATTCCTTTTATAGAGGATGAAAAATAAGTAATCCACTTGCTCACAACTCAGGAATGCATGTATGTCGAATCCGTCATACATGTAACATGTACGGAACACGGAATATCATGTTGAAGGAATCTATTCAAATTACATATCTCTAGGGTAGAATTCGCTCCAAGAGGGTTTTCCTGGGATCAAAGTGTGATTCTTGAAACTGGTGATAGCAGAAGCAACGAAGCCAAGGAACTATTTCAAAGTGCATAAGTAACTTGTTTGGTGGTTGAAACATCTGTCATGCGCATGTTCACAGCTCAGAAATGCATGTTTGAGGAATCCGTGATGCATGAAACATGTTCGGAATACGGAATGCCATGGTTATGTAAACAATGTAAATTACATGTGTATTGGTGAGAATTCGCTCAAAGAGTGTTTTCTACTGCCAAATGTCCGATTTTAGAACCTGGTGATACAAAAAACTTATGAAGTCAGAGTAAATATTTCAAAGTGTAATATATGCCTTCTTTGGTGGATGAAAGTTCACTAATCCACATGCTCACAACTCAGAAACGCATGTTTCTCGAATCCGTCATGCATGTATCATGTACGGAACCCGGAATGCCATGTTGATGGAATTCATGTAAATTATATATCTATTAGGTTGAATACACTCCAGAAGTATTCTTCTGTGAAAAATGAACGAATTCGAAACTTGTGTTAGGGAAAGCTTGTGAAAATGTGTACACGAGTCTATATGAAATTATTCCTTTTATAGAGGATGAAAAATCAGTAATCCACATGCTCACAACTCAGGAATGCATGTATGTCGAATCCGTCATGCATGTAACATGTACGGAACACGGAATATCATGTTGAAGGAATCTATTCAAATTACATATCTCTAGGGTAGAATTCGCTCCAAGAGGGTTTTTCTGGGATCAAAGTGTGATTCTTGAAACTGGTGATAGGAGAAGCAACGAAGTCCAAGGAACTATTTCAAAGTGCATAAGTAACTTGTTTGGTGGTTGAAACATCTGTCATGCGTATGTTCACAGCTCAGAAATGCATGTTTGAGGAATCCGTGATGCATGAAACATGTTCGGAATACGGAATGCCATGGTTATGTAAACAATGTAAATTACATGTGTATTGGTGAGAATTCGCTCAAAGAGTGTTTTCTACTGCCAAATGTCCGATTTTAGGACCTGGTGATACAAAAAACTTATGAAGTCAGAGTAAATATTTCAAAATGTAATATATGCCTTCTTTGGTGGATGAAAGTTCACTAATCCACATGCTCACAACTCAGAAACGCATGTTTCTCGAATCCGTCATGCATGTATCATGTACGGAACCCGGAATGCCATGTTGATGGAATTCATGTAAATTATACATCTATTAGGTTGAATACACTCCAGAAGTATTCTTCTGTGAAAAATGAACGAATTCGAAACTTGTGTTAGGGAAAGCTTGTGAAAATGTGTACACGAGTCTATATGAAATTATTCCTTTTATAGAGGATGAAAAATCATTAATCCACATGCTCACAACTCAAGAATGCATGTATGTCGAATCCGTCATGCATGTAACATGTACGGAACACGGAATATCATGTTGAAGGAATCTATTCAAATTACATATCTCTAGGGTAGAATTCGCTCCAAGAGGGTTTTTCTGGGATCAAAGTGTGATTCTTGAAACTGGTGATAGGAGAAGCAACGAAGTCCAAGGAACTATTTCAAAGTGCATAAGTAACTTGTTTGGTGGTTGAAACATCTGTCATGCGCATGTTCACAGCTCAGAAATGCATGTTTGAGGAATCCGTGATGCATGAAACATGTTCGGAATACGGAATGCCATGGTTATGTAAACAATGTAAATTACATGTGTATTGGTGAGAATTCGCTCAAAGAGTGTTTTCTACTGCCAAATGTCCGATTTTAGAACCTGGTGATACAAAAAACTTATGAAGTCATAGTAAATATTTCAAAGTGTAATATATGCCTTCTTTGGTGGATGAAAGTTCACTAATCCACATGCTCACAACTCAGAAACGCATGTTTCTCGAATCCGTCATGCATGTATCATGTACGGAACCCGGAATGCCATGTTGATGGAATTCATGTAAATTATATATCTATTAGGTTGAATACACTCCAGAAGTATTCTTCTGTGAAAAATGAACGAATTCGAAACTTGTGTTAGGGAAAGCTTGTGAAAATGTGTACACGAGTCTATATGAAATTATTCCTTTTATAGAGGATGAAAAATCAGTAATCCACATGCTCACAACTCAGGAATGCATGTATGTCGAATCCGTCATGCATGTAACATGTACGGAACACGGAATATCATGTTGAAGGAATCTATTCAAATTACATATCTCTAGGGTAGAATTCGCTCCAAGAGGGTTTTTCTGGGATCAAAGTGTGATTCTTGAAACTGGTGATAGGAGAAGCAACGAAGTCCAAGGAACTATTTCAAAGTGCATAAGTAACTTGTTTGGTGGTTGAAACATCTGTCATGCGTATGTTCACAGCTCAGAAATGCATGTTTGAGGAATCCGTGATGCATGAAACATGTTCGGAATACGGAATGCCATGGTTATGTAAACAATGTAAATTACATGTGTATTGGTGAGAATTCGCTCAAAGAGTGTTTTCTACTGCCAAATGTCCGATTTTAGGACCTGGTGATACAAAAAACTTATGAAGTCAGAGTAAATATTTCAAAGTGTAATATATGCCTTCTTTGGTGGATGAAAGTTCACTAATCCACATGCTCACAACTCAGAAACGCATGTTTCTCGAATCCGTCATGCATGTATCATGTACGGAACCCTGAATGCCATGTTGATGGAATTCATGTAAATTATACTTCTATTAGGTTGAATACACTCCAGAAGTATTCTTCTGTGAAAAATGAACGAATTTGAAACTTGTGTTAGGGAAAGCTTGTGAAAATGTGTACACAAGTCTATATGAAATTATTCCTTTTATAGAGGATGAAAAATCAGTAATCCACATGCTCACAACTCAGGAATGCATGTATGTCGAATCCGTCATGCATGTAACATGTACGGAACACGGAATATCATGTTGAAGGAATCTATTCAAATTACATATCTCTAGGGTAGAATTCGCTCCAAGAGGGTTTTCCTGGGATCAAAGTGTGATTCTTGAAACTGGTGATAGCAGAAGCAACGAAGCCAAGGAACTATTTCAAAGTGCATAAGTAACTTGTTTGGTGGTTGAAACATCTGTCATGCGCATGTTCACAGCTCAGAAATGCATGTTTGAGGAATCCGTGATGCATGAACATGTTCGGAATACGGAATGCCATGGTTATGTAAACAATGTAAATTACATGTGTATTGGTGAGAATTCGCTCAAAGAGTGTTTTCTACTGCCAAATGTCCGATTTTAGAACCTGGTGATACAAAAAACTTATGAAGTCAGAGTAAATATTTCAAAGTGTAATATATGCCTTCTTTGGTGGATGAAAGTTCACTAATCCACATGCTCACAACTCAGAAACGCATGTTTCTCGAATCCGTCATGCATGTATCATGTACGGAACCCGGAATGCCATGTTGATGGAATTCATGTAAATTATATATCTATTAGGTTGAATACACTCCAGAAGTATTCTTCTGTGAAAAATGAACGAATTCGAAACTTGTGTTAGGGAAAGCTTGTGAAAATGTGTACACGAGTCTATATGAAATTATTCCTTTTATAGAGGATGAAAAATCAGTAATCCACATGCTCACAACTCAGGAATGCATGTTTGTCGAATCCGTCATGCATGTAACATGTACGGAACACGGAATATCATGTTGAAGGAATCTATTCAAATTACATATCTCTAGGGTAGAATTCGCTCCAAGAGGGTTTTTCTGGGATCAAAGTGTGATTCTTGAAACTGGTGATAGGAGAAGCAACGAAGTCCAAGGAACTATTTCAAAGTGCATAAGTAACTTGTTTGGTGGTTGAAACATCTGTCATGCGCATGTTCACAGCTCAGAAATGCATGTTTGAGGAATCCGTGATGCATGAAACATGTTCGGAATACGGAATGCCATGGTTATGTAAACAATGTAAATTACATGTGTATTGGTGAGAATTCGCTCAAAGAGTGTTTTCTACTGCCAAATGTCCGATTTTAGAACCTGGTGATACAAAAAACTTATGAAGTCAGAGTAAATATTTCAAAGTGTAATATATGCCTTCTTTGGTGGATGAAAGTTCACTAATCCACATGCTCACAACTCAGAAACGCATGTTTCTCGAATCCGTCATGCATGTATCATGTACGGAACCCGGAATGTCATGTTGATGGAATTCATGTAAATTATATATCTATTAGGTTGAATACACTCCAGAAGTATTGTTCTGTGAAAAAAGCACGAATTCGAAACTTGTGTTAGGGAAAGCTTGTGAAAATGTGTACACGAGTCTATATGAAATTATTCCTTTTATAGAGGATGAAAAATCAGTAATCCACATGGACACAACTCAGGAATGCATGTATGTCGAATCCGTCATGCATGTAACATGTACGGAACACGGAATATCATGTTGAAGGAATCTATTCAAATTACATATCTCTAGGGTAGAATTCGCTCCAAGAGGGTTTTCCTGTGATCAAAGTGCGATTCTTGAAACTGGTGATAGGAGAAGCAACGAAGTCCAAGGAACTATTTCAAAGTGCATAAGTAACTTGTTTGGTGGTTGAAACATCTGTCATGCGCATGTTCACAGCTCAGAAATGCATGTTTGAGGAATCCGTGATGCATGAAACATGTTCGGAATACGGAATGCCATGGTTATGTAAACAATGTAAATTACATGTGTATTGGTGAGAATTCGCTCAAAGAGTGTTTTCTACTGCCAAATGTCCGATTTTAGAACCTGGTGATACAAAAAACTTATGAAGTCAGAGTAAATATTTCAAAGTGTAATATATGCCTTCTTTGGTGGATGAAAGTTCACTAATCCACATGCTCACAACTCAGAAACGCATGTTTCTCGAATCCGTCATGCATGTATCATGTACGGAACCCGGAATGCCATGTTGATGGAATTCATGTCATTTATATATCTATTAGGTTGAATACACTCCAGAAGTATTCTTCTGTGAAAAATGAACGAATTCGAAACTTGTGTTAGGGAAAGCTTGTGAAAATGTGTACACGAGTCTATATAAAATTATTCCTTTTATAGAGGATGAAAAATCAGTAATCCACATGCTCACAACTCAGGAATGCATGTTTGTCGAATCCGTCATGCATGTAACATGTACGGAACACGGAATATCATGTTGAAGGAATCTATTCAAATTACATATCTCTAGGGTAGAATTCGCTCCAAGAGGGTTTTTCTGGGATCAAAGTGTGATTCTTGAAACTGGTGATAGGAGAAGCAACGAAGTCCAAGGAAATATTTCAAAGTGCATAAGTAACTTGTTTGGTGGTTGAAACATCTGTCATGCGCATGTTCACAGCTCAGAAATGCATGTTTGAGGAATCCGTGATGCATGAAACATGTTCGGAATACGGAATGCCATGGTTATGTAAACAATGTAAATTACATGTGTATTGGTGAGAATTCGCTCAAAGAGTGTTTTCTACTGCCAAATGTCCGATTTTAGAACCTGGTGATACAAAAAACTTATGAAGTCAGAGTAAATATTTCAAAGTGTAATATATGCCTTCTTTGGTGGATGAAAGTTCACTAATCCACATGCTCACAACTCAGAAATGCATGTTTCTCGAATCCGTCATGCATGTATCATGTACGGAACCCGGAATGCCATGTTGATGGAATTCATGTAAATTATATATCTATTAGGTTGAATACACTCCAGAAGTATTCTTCTGTGAAAAATGAACGAATTCGAAACTTGTCTTAGGGAAAGCTTGTGAAAATGTGTACACGAGTCTATATGAAATTATTCCTTTTATAGAGGATGAAAAATCAGTAATCCACATGCTCACAACTCAAGAATGCATGTATGTCGAATCCGTCATGCATGTAACATGTACGGAACACGGAATATCATGTTGAAGGAATCTATTCAAATTACATATCTCTAGGGTAGAATTCGCTCCAAGAGGGTTTTTCTGGGATCAAAGTGTGATTCTTGAAACTGGTGATAGGAGAAGCAACGAAGTCCAAGGAACTCTTTCAAAGTGCATAAGTAACTTGTTTGGTGGTTGAAACATCTGTCATGCGCATGTTCACAGCTCAGAAATGCATGTTTGAGGAATCCGTGATGCATGAAACATGTTCGGAATACGGAATGCCATGGTTATGTAAACAATGTAAATTACATGTGTATTGGTGAGAATTCGCTCAAAGAGTGTTTTCTACTGCCAAATGTCCGATTTTAGGACCTGGTGATACAAAAAACTTATGAAGTCAGAGTAAATATTTCAAAGTGTAATATATGCCTTCTTTGGTGGATGAAAGTTCACTAATCCACATGCTCACAACTCAGAAACGCATGTTTCTCGAATCCGTCATGCATGTATCATGTACGGAACCCGGAATGCCATGTTGATGGAATTCATGTAAATTATACATCTATTAGGTTGAATGCACTCCAGAAGTATTCTTCTGTGAAAAATGAACGAATTCGACACTTGTGTTAGGGAAAGCTTGTGAAAATGTGTACACGAGTCTATATGAAATTATTCCTTTTATAGAGGATGAAAAATCAGTAATCCACATGGTCACAACTCAGGAATGCATGTATGTCGAATCCGTCATTCATGTAACATGTACGAACACGGAATATCATGTTGAAGGAATCTATTCAAATTACATATCTCTAGGGTAGAATTCGCTCCAAGAGGGTTTTTCTGGGATCAAAGTGTGATTCTTGAAACTGGTGATAGGAGAAGCAACGAAGTCCAAGGAACTATTTCAAAGTGCATAAGTAACTTGTTTGGTGGTTGAAACATCTGTCATGCGCATGTTCACAGCTCAGAAATGCATGTTTGAGGAATCCGTGATGCATGAAACATGTTCGGAATACGGAATGCCATGGTTATGTAAACAATGTAAATTACATGTGTATTGGTGAGAATTCGCTCAAAGAGTGTTTTCTACTGCCAAATGTCCGATTTTAGAACCTGGTGATACAAAAAACTTATGAAGTCAGAGTAAATATTTCAAAGTGAAATATATGCCTTCTTTGGTGGATGAAAGTTCACTAATCCACATGCTCACAACTCAGAAACGCATGTTTCTCGAATCCGTCATGCATGTATCATGTACGGAACCAGGAATGCCATGTTGATGGAATTCATGTAAATTATACATCTATTAGGTTGAATACACTCCAGAAGTATTCTTCTGTGAAAAATGAACGAATTCGAAACTTGTGTTAGGGAAAGCTTGTGAAAATGTGTACACGAGTCTATATGAAATTATTCCTTTTATAGAGGATGAAAAATCAGTAATCCACATGCTCACAACTCAGGAATGCATGTATGTCGAATCCGTCATGCATGTAACATGTACAGAACACGGAATATCATGTTGAAGGAATCTATTCAAATTACATATCTCTAGGGTAGAATTCGCTCCAAGAGGGTTTTTCTGGGATCAAAGTGTGATTCTTGAAACTGGTGATAGGAATAGCAACGAAGTCCAAGGAACTATTTCAAAGTGCATAAGTAACTTGTTTGGTGGTTGAAACATCTGTCATGCGCATGATCACAGCTCAGAAATGCATGTTTGAGGAATCCGTGATGCATGAAACATGTTCGGAATACGGAATGCCATGGTTATGTAAACAATGTAAATTACATGTGTATTGGTGAGAATTCGCTCAAAGAGTGTTTTCTACTGCCTAATGTCCGATTTAAGAACCTGGTGATACAAAAAACTTATGAAGTCAGAGTAAATATTTCAAAGTGTAATATATGCCTTCTTTGGTGGATGAAAGTTCACTAATCCACATGCTCACAACTCAGAAACGCATGTTTCTCGAATCCGTCATGCATGTATCATGTACGGAACCCGGAATGCCATGTTGATGGAATTCATGTAAATTATATATCTATTAGGTTGAATACACTCCAGAAGTATTCTTCTGTGAAAAATGAACGAATTCGAAACTTGTGTTAGGGAAAGCTTGTGAAAATGTGTACACGAGTCTATATGAAATTATTCCTTTTATAGAGGATGAAAAATCAGTAATCCACATGCTCACAACTCAGGAATGCATGTATGTCGAATCCGTCATGCATGTAACATGTACGGAACACGGAATATCATGTTGAAGGAATCTATTCAAATTACATATCTCTAGGGTAGAATTCGCTCCAAGAGGGTTTTTCTGGGATCAAAGTGTGATTCTTGAAACTGGTGATAGGAGAAGCAACGAAGTCCAAGGAACTATTTCAAAGTGCATAAGTAACTTGTTTGGTGGTTGAAACATCTGTCATGCGCATGATCACAGCTCAGAAATGCATGTTTGAGGAATCCGTGATGCATGAAACATGTTCGGAATACGGAATGCCATGGTTATGTAAACAATGTAAATTACATGTGTATTGGTGAGAATTCGCTCAAAGAGTGTTTTCTACTGCCTAATGTCCGATTTTAGAACCTGGTGATACAAAAAACTTATGAAGTCAGAGTAAATATTTCAAAGTGTAATATATGCCTTCTTTGGTGGATGAAAGTTCACTAATCCACATGCTCACAACTCAGAAACGCATGTTTCTCGAATCCGTCATGCATGTATCATGTATGGAACCCGGAATGCCATGTTGATGGAATTCATGTAAATTATATATCTATTAGGTTGAATACACTCCAGAAGTATTCTTCTGTGAAAAATGAACGAATTCGAAACTTGTGTTAGGGAAAGCTTGTGAAAATGTGTACACGAGTCTATATGAAATTATTCCTTTTATAGAGGATGAAAAATCAGTAATCCACATGCTCACAACTCAGGAATGCATGTATGTCGAATCCGTCATGCATGTAACATGTACGGAACACGGAATATCATGTTGAAGGAATCTATTCAAATTACATATCTCTAGGGTAGAATTCGCTCCAAGAGGGTTTTTCTGGGATCAAAGTGTGATTCTTGAAACTGGTGATAGGAGAAGCAACGAAGTCCAAGGAACTATTTCAAAGTGCATAAGTAACTTGTTTGGTGGTTGAAACATCTGTCATGTGCATGTTCACAGCTCAGAAATGCATGTTTGAGGAATCCGTGATGCATGAAACATGTTCGGAATACGGAATGTCATGGTTATGTAAACAATGTAAGTTACATGTGTATTGGTGAGAATTCGCTCAAAGAGTGTTTTCTACTGCCAAATGTCCGATTTTAGAACCTGGTGATACAAAAAACTTATGAAGTCAGAGTAAATATTTCAAAGTGCAATATATGTCTTCTTTGGTGGATGAAAGTTCACTAATCCACATGCTCACAACTCAGAAACGCATGTTTCTCGAATCCGTCATGCATGTATCATGTACGGAACCCGGAATGCCATGTTGATGGAATTCATGTCAATTATATATCTATTAGGTTGAATACACTCCAGAAGTATTGTTCTGTGAAAAAAGCACGAATTCGAAACTTGTGTTAGGGAAAGCTTGTGAAAATGTGTACACGAGTCTATATGAAATTATTCCTTTTATAGAGGATGAAAAATCAGTAATCCACATGGACACAACTCAGGAATGCATGTATGTCGAATCCGTCATGCATGTAATATGTACGGAACACGGAATATCATGTTGAAGGAATCTATTCAAATTACATATCTCTAGGGTAGAATTCGCTCCAAGAGGGTTTTTCTGGGATCAAAGTGTGATTCTTGAAACTGGTGATAGGAGAAGCAACGAAGTCCAAGGAACTATTTCAAAGTGCATAAGTAACTTGTTTGGTGGTTGAAACATTTGTCATGCGCTTCTTCACAGCTCAGAAATGCATGTTTGAGGAATCCGTGATGCATGAAACATGTTCGGAATACGGAATGCCATGGTTATGTAAACAATGTAAATTACATGTGTATTGGTGAGAATTCGCTCAAAGAGTGTTTTCTACTGCCAAATGTCCGATTTTAGAACCTGGTGATACAAAAAACTTATGAAGTCAGAGTAAATATTTCAAAGTGTAATATATGCCTTCTTTGGTGGATGAAAGTTCACTAATCCACATGCTCACAACTCAGAAACGCATGTTTCTCGAATCCATCATGCATGTATCATGTACGGAACCCGGAATGCCATGTTGATGGAATTCATGTAAATTATATATCTATTAGGTTGAATACACTCCAGAAGTATTCTTCTGTGAAAAATGAACGAATTCGAAACTTGTGTTAGGGAAAGCTTGTGAAAATGTGTACACGAGTCTATATGAAATTATTCCTTTTATAGAGGATGAAAAATCAGTAATCCACATGCTCACAACTCAGGAATGCATGTATGTCGAATCCGTCATGCATGTAACATGTACGGAACACGGAATATCATGTTGAAGGAATCTATTCAAATTACATATCTCTAGGGTAGAATTCGCTCCAAGAGGGTTTTTCTGGGATCAAAGTGTGATTCTTGAAACTGGTGATAGGAGAAGCAACGAAGTCCAAGGAACTATTTCAAAGTGCATAAGTAACTTGTTTGGTGGTTGAAACATCTGTCATGCGCATGTTCACAGCTCAGAAAAGCATGTTTGAGGAATCCGTGATGCATGAAACATGTTCGGAATACGGAATGCCATGGTTATGTAAACAATGTAAGTTACATGTTTATTGGTGAGAATTCGCTCAAAGAGTGTTTTCTACTGCCAAATGTCCGATTTTAGAACCTGGTGATACAAAAAACTTATGAAGTCAGAGTAAATATTTCAAAGTGTAATATATGCCTTCTTTGGTGGATGAAAGTTCACTAATCCACATGCTCACAACTCAGAAACGCATGTTTCTCGAATCCGTCATGCATGTATCATGTACGGAACCCGGAATGCCATGTTGATGGAATTCATGTACATTATATATCTATTAGGTTGAATACACTCTAGAAGAATTCTTCTGTGAAAAATGAACGAATTCGAAACTTGTGTTAGGGAAAGCTTGTGAAAATGTGTACACGAGTCTATATGAAATTATTCCTTTTATAGAGGATGAAAAATCAGTAATCCACATGCTCACAACTCAGGAATGCATGTATGTCGAATCCGTCATGCATGTAACATGTACGGAACACGGAATATCATGTTGAAGGAATCTATTCAAATTACATATCTCTAGGGTAGAATTCGCTCCAAGAGGGTTTTTCTGGGATCAAAGTGTGATTCTTGAAACTGGTGATAGGAGAAGCAACGAAGTCCAAGGAACTATTTCAAAGTGCATAAGTAACTTGTTTGGTGGTTGAAACATCTGTCATGCGCATGTTCACAGCTCAGAAATGCATGTTTGAGGAATCCGTGATGCATGAAACATGTTCAGAATACGGAATGCCATGGTTATGTAAACAATGTAAATTACATGTGTATTGGTGTGAATTCGCTCAAAGAGTGTTTTCTACTGCCAAATGTCCGATTTTAGAACCTGTTGATACAAAAAACTTATGAAGTCAGAGTAAATATTTCAAAGTGTAATATATGCCTTCTTTGGTGGATGAAAGTTCACTAATCCACATGCTCACAACTCAGAAACGCATGTTTCTCGAATCCGTCATGCATGTATCATGTACGGAACCCGGAATGCCATGTTGATGGAATTCATGTAAATTATATATCTATTAGGTTGAATACACTCCAGAAGTATTGTTCTGTGAAAAAAGCACGAATTCGAAACTTGTGTTAGGGAAAGCTTGTGAAAAAGTGTACACGAGTCTATATGAAATTATTCCTTTTATAGAGGATGAAAAATCAGTAATCCACATGGACACAACTCAGGAATGCATGTATGTCGAATCCGTCATGCATGTAACATGTACGGAACACGGAATATCATGTTGAAGGAATCTATTCAAATTACATATCTCTAGGGTAGAATTCGCTCCAAGAGGGTTTTTCTGGGATCAAAGTGTGATTCTTGAAACTGGTGATAAGAGAAGCAACGAAGTCCAAGGAACTATTTCAAAGTGCATAAGTAACTTGTTTGGTGGTTGAAACATCTGTCATGCGCATGTTCACAGCTCAGAAATGCATGTTTGAGGAATCCGTGATGCATGAAACATGTTCGGAATACGGAATGCCATGGTTATGTAAACAATGTAAGTTACATGTGTATTGGTGAGAATTCGCTCAAAGAGTGTTTTCTACTGCCAAATGTCCGATTTTAGAACCTGGTGATACAAAAAACTTATGAAGTCAGAGTAAATATTTCAAAGTGTAATATATGCCTTCTTTGGTGGATGAAAGTTCACTAATCCACATGCTCACAACTCAGAAACGCATATTTCTCGAATCCGTCATGCATGTATCATGTACGGAACCCGGAATGCCATGTTGATGGAATTCATGTAAATTATATATCTATTAGGTTGAATAAACTCCAGAAGTATTCTTCTGTGAAAAATGAACGAATTCGAAACTTGTGTTAGGGAAAGCATGTGAAAATGTGTACACGAGTCTATATGAAATTATTCCTTTTATAGAGGATGAAAAATCAGTAATCCACATGCTCACAACTCAGGAATGCATGTATGTCGAATCCGTCATGCATGTAACATGTACGGAACACGGAATATCATGTTGAAGGAATCTATTCAAATTACATATCTCTAGGGTAGAATTCGCTCCAAGAGGGTTTTTCTGGGATCAAAGTGTGATTCTTGAAACTGGTGATAGGAGAAGCAACGAAGTCCAAGGAACTATTTCAAAGTGCATAAGTAACTTGTTTGGTGGTTGAAACATCTGTCATGCGCATGTTCACAGCTCAGAAATGCATGTTTGAGGAATCCGTGATGCATGAAACATGTTCGGAATACGGAATGCCATGGTTATGTAAACAATGTAAATTACATGTGTATTGGTGAGAATTCGCTCAAAGAGTGTTTTCCACTGCCAAATGTCCGATTTTAGAACCTGGTGATACAAAAAACTTATGAAGTCAGAGTAAATATTTCAAAGTGCAATATATGTCTTCTTTGGTGGATGAAAGTTCACTAATCCACATGCTCACAACTCAGAAACGCATGTTTCTCGAATCCGTCATACATGTATCATGTACGGAACCCTGAATGCCTTGTTGATGGAATTCATGTCAATTATATATCTATTAGGTTGAATACACTCCAGAAGTATTGTTCTGTGAAAAAAGCACGAATTCGAAACTTGTGTTAGGGAAAGCTTGTGAAAATGTGTACACGAGTCTATATGAAATTATTCCTTTTATAGAGGGTGAAAAATCAGTAATCCACATGGACACAACTCAGGAATGCATGTATGTCGAATCCGTCATGCATGTAACATGTACGGAACACGGAATATCATGTTGAAGGAATCTATTCAAATTACATATCTCTAGGGTAGAATTCGCTCCAAGAGGGTTTTTCTGGGATCAAAGTGTGATTCTTGAAACTGGTGATAGGAGAAGCAACGAAGTCCAAGGAACTATTTCAAAGTGCATAAGTAACATGTTTGGTGGTTGAAACATCTGTCATGCGCATGTTCACAGCTCAGAAATGCATGTTTGAGGAATCCGTGATGCATGAAACATGTTCGGAATACGGAATGCCATGGTTATGTAAACAATGTAAATTACATGTGTATTGGTGAGAATTCGCTCAAAGAGTGTTTTCTACTGCCAAATGTCCGATTTTAGAACCTGGTGATACAAAAAACTTATGAAGTCAGAGTAAATATTTCAAAGTGTAATATATGCCTTCTTTGGTGGATGAAAGTTCACTAATCCACATGCTCACAACTCAGAAACGCATGTTTCTCGAATCCATCATGCATGTATCATGTACGGAACCCGGAATGCCATGTTGATGGAATTCATGTAAATTATATATCTATTAGGTTGAATACACTCCAGAAGTATTCTTCTGTGAAAAATGAACGAATTCGAAACTTGTGTTAGGGAAAGCTTGTGAAAATGTGTACACGAGTCTATATGAAATTATTCCTTTTATAGAGGATGAAAAATCAGTAATCCACATGCTCACAACTCAGGAATGCATGTATGTCGAATCCACCATGCATGTAACATGTACGGAACACGGAATATCATGTTGAAGGAATCTATTCAAATTACATATCTCTAGGGTAGAATTCGCTCCAAGAGGGTTTTTCTGGGATCAAAGTGTGATTCTTGAAACTGGTGATAGGAGAAGCAACGAAGTCCAAGGAACTATTTCAAAGTGCATAAGTAACTTGTTTGGTGGTTGAAACATCTGTCATGCGCATGTTCACAGCTCAGAAATGCATGTTTGAGGAATCCGTGATGCATGAAACATGTTCGGAATACGGAATGCCATGGTTATGTAAACAATGTAAATTACATGTGTATTGGTGAGAATTCGCTCAAAGAGTGTTTTCTACTGCCAAATGTCCGATTTTAGAACCTGGCGATACAAAAAACTTATGAAGTCAGAGTAAATATTTCAAAGTGTAATATATGCCTTCTTTGGTGGATGAAAGTTCACTAATCCACATGCTCACCACTCAGAAACGCATGTTTCTCGAATCCATCATGCATGTATCATGTACGAAACCCGGAATGCCATGTTGATGGAATTCATGTAAATTATATATCTATTAGGTTGAATACACTCCAGAAGTATTCTTCTGTGAAAAATGAACGAATTCGAAACTTGTGTTAGGGAAAGCTTGTGAAAATGTGTACACGAGTCTATATGAAATTATTCCTTTTATAGAGGATGAAAAATCAGTAATCCACATGGTCACAACTCAGGAATGCATGTATGTCGAATCCGCCATGCATGTAACATGTACGGAACACGGAATATCTTGTTGAAGGAATCTATTCAAATTACATATCTCTAGGGTAGAATTCGCTCCAAGAGGGTTTTTCTGGGATCAAAGTGTGATTCTTGAAACTGGTGATAGGAGAAGCAACGAAGTCCAAGGAACTATTTCAAAGTGCATAAGTAACTTGTTTGGTGGTTGAAACATCTGTCATGCGCATGTTCACAGCTCAGAAATGCATGTTTGAGGAATCCGTGATGCATGAAACATGTTCGGAATACGGAATGCCATGGTTATGTAAACAATGTAAAGTACATGTGTATTGGTGAGAATTCGCTCAAAGAGTGTTTTCTACTGCTAAATGTCCGATTTTAGAACCTGGTGATACAAAAAACTTATGAAGTCAGAGTAAATATTTCAAAGTGTAATATATGCCTTCTTTGGTGGATGAAAGTTCACTAATCCACATGCTCACAACTCAGAAACGCATGTTTCTCGAATCCGTCATGCATGTATCATGTACGGAACCCGGAATGCCATGTTGATGGAATTCATGTAAATTATATATCTATTAGGTTGAATACACTCCAGAAGTATTCTTCTGTGAAAAATGAACGAATTCGAAACTTGTGTTAGGGAAAGCTTGTGAAAATGTGTACACGAGTCTATATGAAATTATTCCTTTTATAGAGGATGAAAAATCAGTAATCCACATGGTCACAACTCAGGAATGCATGTATGTCGAATCCGTCATGCATGTAACATGTACGGAACACGGAATATCATGTTGAAGGAATCTATTCAAATTACATATCTCTAGGGTAGAATTCGCTCCAAGAGGATTTTTCTGGGATCAAAGTGTGATTCTTGAAACTGGTGATAGGAGAAGCAACGAAGTCCAAGGAACTATTTCAAAGTGCATAAGTAACTTGTTTGGTGGTTGAAACATCTGTCATGCGCATCTTCACAGCTCAGAAATGCATGTTTGAGGAATCCGTGATGCATGAAACATGTTCGCAATACGGAATGCCATGGTTATGTAAACAATGTAAATTACATGTGTATTGGTGAGAATTCGCTCAAAGAGTGTTTTCTACTGCTAAATGTCCGATTTTAGAACCTGGTGATACAAAAAACTTATGAAGTCAGAGTAAATATTTCAAAGTGCAATATATGTCTTCTTTGGTGGATGAAAGTTCACTAATCCACATGCTCACAACTCAGAAACGCATGTTTCTCGAATCCATCATGCATGTATCATGTACGGAACCCGGAATGCCATGTTGATGGAATTCATGTAAATTATATATCTATTAGGTTGAATACACTCCAGAAGTATTCTTCTGTGAAAAATGAACGAATTCGAAACTTGTGTTAGGGAAAGCTTGTGAAAATGTGTATACGAGTCTATATGAAATTATTCCTTTTATAGAGGATGAAAAATCAGTAATCCACATACTCACAACTCAGGAATGCATGCATGTCGAATCCGTCATGCATGTAACATGTACGGAACACGGAATATCATGTTGAAGGAATCTATTCAAATTACATATCTCTAGGGTAGAATTCGCTCCAAGAGGGTTTTTCTGGGATCAAATTGTGATTCTTGAAACTGGTGATAGGAGAAGCAACGAAGTCCAAGGAACTATTTAAAAGTGCATAAGTAACATGTTTGGTGGTTGAAACATCTTTCATGCGCATGTTCACAGCTCAGAAATGCATGTTTGAGGAATCCGTGATGCATGAAACATGTTCGGAATACGGAATGCCATGGTTATGTAAACAATGTAAATTACATGTGTATTGGTGAGAATTCGCTCAAAGAGTGTTTTCTACTGCCAAATGTCCGATTTTAGAACCTGGTGATACAAAAAACTTATGAAGTCAGAGTAAATATTTCAAAGTGTAATATATGCCTTCTTTGGTGGATGAAAGTTCACTAATCCACATGCTCACAACTCAGAAACGCATGTTTCTCGAATCCGTCATGCATGTATCATGTACGGAACCCGGAATGCCATGTTGATGGAATTCATGTAAAGTATATATCTATTAGCTTGAATAAACTCCAGAAGTATTCTTCTGTGAAAAATGAACGAATTCGAAACTTGTGTTAGGGAAAGCTTGTGAAAATGTGTACACGAGTCTATATGAAATTATTCCTTTTATAGAGGATGAAAAATCAGTAATCCGCATGCTCACAACTCAGGAATGCATGCATGTCGAATCCGTCATGCATGTAACATGTACGGAACACGGAATATCATGTTGAAGGAATCTATTCAAATTACATATCTCTAGGGTAGAATTCGCTCCAAGAGGGTTTTTCTGGGATCAAAGTGTGATTCTTGAAACTGGTGATAGGAGAAGCAACGAAGTCCAAGGAACTATTTCAAAGTGCATAAGTAAATAGTTTGGTGGTTGAAACATCTGTCATGCGCATGTTCACAGCTCAGAAATGCATGTTTGAGGAATCCGTGATGCATGAAACATGTTCGCAATACGGAATGCCATGGTTATGTAAACAATGTAAATTACATGTGAATTGGTGAGAATTCACTCAAAGAGTGTTTTCTACTGCCAAATGTCCGATTTTAGAACCTGGTGATACAAAAAACTTATGAAGTCAGAGTAAATATTTCAAAGTGTAATATATGCCTTCTTTGGTGGATGAAAGTTCACTAATCCACATGCTCACAACTCAGAAACGCATGTTTCTCGAATCCGTCATGCATGTATCATGTACGGAACCCGGAATGCCATGTTGATGGAATTCATGTAAAGTATACATCTATTAGGTTGAATACACTCCAGAAGTATTCTTCTGTGTAAAATGACCGAATTCGAAACTTGTGTTAGGGAAAGCTTGTGAAAATGTGTACACGAGTCTATATGAAATTATTCCTTTTATAGAGGATGAAAAATCAGTAATCCACATGCTCACAACTCAGGAATGCATGCATGTCGAATCCGTCATGCATGTAACATGTACGGAACACGGAATATCATGTTGAAGGAATCTATTCAAATTACATATCTCTAGGGTAGAATTCGCTCCAAGAGGGTTTTTCTGGGATCAAATTGTGATTCTTGAAACTGGTGATAGGAGAAGCAACGAAGTCCAAGGAACTATTTCAAAGTGCATAAGTAACATGTTTGGTGGTTGAAACATCTTTCATGCGCATGTTCACAGCTCAGAAATGCATGTTTGAGGAATCCGTGATGCATGAAACATGTTCGCAATACGGAATGCCATGGTTATGTAAACAATGTAAATTACATGTGTATTGGTGAGAATTCACTCAAAGAGTGTTTTCTACTGCCAAATGTCCGATTTTAGAACCTGGTGATACAAAAAACTTATGAAGTCAGAGTAAATATTTCAAAGTGCAATATATGTCTTCTTTGGTGGATGAAAGTTCACTAATCCACATGCTCACAACTCAGAAACGCATGTTTCTCGAATCCATCATGCATGTATCATGTACGGAACCCGGAATGCCATGTTGATGGAATTCATGTAAATTATATATCTATTAGGTTGAATACACTCCAGAAGTATTCTTCTGTGAAAAATGAACGAATTCGAAACTTGTGTTAGGGAAAGCTTGTGAAAATGTGTACACGAGTCTATATGAAATTATTCCTTTTATAGAGGATGAAAAATCAGTAATCCACATGGTCACAACTCAGGAATGCATGTATGTCGAATCCGCCATGCATGTAACATGTACGGAACACGGAATATCATGTTGAAGGAATCTATTCAAATTACAGATCTCTAGGGTAGAATTCGCTCCAAGAGGGTTTTTCTGGGATCAAAGTGTGATTCTTGAAACTGGTGATAGGAGAAGCAACGAAGTCCAAGGAACTATTTCAAAGTGCATAAGTAACTTGTTTGGTGGTTGAAACATCTGTCATGCGCATCTTCACAGCTCAGAAATGCATGTTTGAGGAATCCGTGATGCATGAAACATGTTCGGAATACGGAATGCCATGGTTATGTAAACAATGTAAATTACATGTGTATTGGTGAGAATTCGCTCAAAGAGTGTTTTCTACTGCCAAATGTCCGATTTTAGAACCTGGTGATACAAAAAACTTATGAAGTCAGAGTAAATATTTCAAAGTGTAATATATGCCTTCTTTGGTGGATGAAAGTTCACTAATCCACATGCTCACAACTCAGAAACGCATGTTTCTCGAATCCGTCATGCATGTATCATGTACGGAACCCGGAATGCCATGTTGATGGAATTCATGTAAATTATACATCTATTAGGTTGAATACACTCCAGAAGTATTCTTCTGTGTAAAATGACCGAATTCGAAACTTGTGTTAGGGAAAGCTTGTGAAAATGTGTACACGAGTCTATATGAAATTATTCCTTTCATAGAGGATGAAAAATCAGTAATCCACATGGTCACAACTCAGGAATGCATGTATGTCGAATCCGTCATGCATGTAACATGTACGGAACACGGAATATCATGTTGAAGGAATCTATTCAAATTTCGTTTCTCTAGGGTAGATTTCGCTCCAACAAGGTTTTTCTGGGATCAAACTGTGATTCTTGAAACTGGTGATAGGAGAAGCAACGAAGTCCAAGGAACTATTTCAAAGTGCATAAGTAACTTGTTTGCTGGTTGAAACATCTGTCATGCGCATGTTCACAGCTCAGAAATGCATGTTTGAGGAATCCGTGATGCATGAAACATGTTCGGAATACGGAATGCCATGGTTATGTAAACAATGTAAATTACATGTGTATTGGTGAGAATTCGCTCAAAGAGTGTTTTCTACTGCCAAATGTCCGATTTTAGAACCTGGTGATACAAAAAACTTATGAAGTCAGAGTAAATATTTCAAAGTGTAATATATGCCTTCTTTGGTGGATGAAAGTTCACTAATCCACATGCTCACAACTCAGAAACGCATGTTTCTTGAATCCGTCATGCATGTATCATGTACGGAACCAGGAATGCCATGTTGATGGAATTCATGTAAATTATACATCTATTAGGTTGAATACACTCCAGAAGTATTCTTCTGTGAAAAATGAATGAATTCGAAACTTGTGTTAGGGAAAGCTTGTGAAAATGTGTACACGAGTCTATATGAAATTATTCCTTTTATAGAGGATGAAAAATCAGTAATCCACATGCTCACAACTCATTAATGCATGTTTGTCCAATCCGTCATGCATGTAACATGTACGGAACACGGAATATCATGTTGAAGGAATCTATTCAAATTACATATCTCTAGGGTAGAATTCGCTCCAAGAGGGTTTTTCTGGGATCAAAGTGTGATTCTTGAAACTGGTGATAGGAGAAGCAACGAAGTCCAAGGAACTATTTCAAAGTGCATAAGTAACTTGTTTGGTGGTTGAAACATCTGTCATGCGCATGTTCACAGCTCAGAAATGCATGTTTGAGGAATCCGTGATGCATGAAACATGTTCGGAATACGGAATGCCATGGTTATGTAAACAATGTAAATTACATGTGTATTGGTGAGAATTCGCTCAAAGAGTGTTTTCTACTGCCAAATGTCCGATTTTAGAACCTGGTGATACAAAAAACTTATGAAGTCAGAGTAAATATTTCAAAGTGTAATATATGCCTTCTTTGGTGGATGAAAGTTCACTAATCCACATGCTCACAACTCAGAAACGCATGTTTCTCGAATCCGTCATGCATGTATCATGTACGGAACCCGGAATGCCATGTTGATGGAATTCATATAAAGTATATATCTATTAGCTTGAATACACTCCAGAAGTATTCTTCTGTGAAAAATGAACGAATTCGAAACTTGTGTTAGGGAAAGCTTGTGAAAATGTGTACACGAGTCTATATGAAATTATTCCTTTTATAGAGGATGAAAAATCAGTAATCCACATGGTCACAACTCAGGAATGCATGTATGTCGAATCCGTCATGCATGTAACATGTACGGAACACGGAATATCATGTTGAAGGAATCTATTCAAATTACATATCTCTAGGGTAGAATTCGCTCCAAGAGGGTTTTTCTGGGATCAAAGTGTGATTCTTGAAACTGGTGATAGGAGAAGCAACGAAGTCCAAGGAACTATTTCAAAGTGCATAAGTAACTTGTTTGGTGGTTGAAACATCTGTCATGCGCATCTTCACAGCTCAGAAATGCATGTTTGAGGAATCCGTGATGCATGAAACATGTTCGCAATACGGAATGCCATGGTTATGTAAACAATGTAAATTACATGTGTATTGGTGAGAATTCGCTCAAAGAGTGTTTTCTACTGCCAAATGTCCGATTTTAGAACCTGGTGATACAAAAAACTTATGAAGTCAGAGTAAATATTTCAAAGTGCAATATATGTCTTCTTTGGTGGATGAAAGTTCACTAATCCACATGCTCACAACTCAGAAACTCATGTTTCTCGAATCCATCATGCATGTATCATGTACGGAACCCGGAATGCCATGTTGATGGAATTCATGTAAATTACATATCTATTAGGTTGAATACACTCCAGAAGTATTCTTCTGTGAAAAATGAACGAATTCGAAACTTGTGTTAGGGAAAGCTTGTGAAAATGTGTATACGAGTCTATATGAAATTATTCCTTTTATAGAGGATGAAAAATCAGTAATCCACATGCTCACAACTCAGGAATGCATGCATGTCGAATCCGTCATGCATGTAACATGTACGGAACACGGAATATCATGTTGAAGGAATCTATTCAAATTACATATCTCTAGGGTAGAATTCGCTCCAAGAGGGTTTTTCTGGGATCAAATTGTGATTCTTGAAACTGGTGATAGGAGAAGCAACGAAGTCCAAGGAACTATTTAAAAGTGCATAAGTAACATGTTTGGTGGTTGAAACATCTTTCATGCGCATGTTCACAGCTCAGAAATGCATGTTTGCGGAATCCGTGATGCATGAAACATGTTCGCAATACGGAATGCCATGGTTATGTAAACAATGTAAATTACATGTGTATTGGTGAGAATTCGCTCAAAGAGTGTTTTCTACTGCCAAATGTCCGATTTTAGAACCTGGTGATACAAAAAACTTATGAAGTCAGAGTAAATATTTCAAAGTGCAATATATGTCTTCTTTTGTGGATGAAAGTTCACTAATCCACATGCTCACAACTCAGAAACGCATGTTTCTCGAATCCATCATGCATGTATCATGTACGGAACCCGGAATGCCATGTTGATGGAATTCATGTAAATTATATATCTATTAGGTTGAATACACACCAGAAGTATTCTTCTGTGAAAAATGAACGAATTCGAAACTTGTGTTAGGGAAAGCTTGTGAAAATGTGTACACGAGTCTATATGAAATTATTCCTTTTATAGAGGATGAAAAATCAGTAATCCACATGGTCACAACTCAGGAATGCATGTATGTCGAATCCGTCATGCATGTAACATGTACGGAACACGGAATATCATGTTGAAGGAATCTATTCAAATTACATATCTCTAGGGTAGAATTCGCTCCAAGAGGGTTTTTCTGGGATCAAAGTGTGATTCTTGAAACTGGTGATAGGAGAAGCAACGAAGTCCAAGGAACTATTTCAAAGTGCATAAGTAACTTGTTTGGTGGTTGAAACATCTGTCATGCGCATGTTCACAGCTCAGAAATGCATGTTTGAGGAATCCGTGATGCATGAAACATGTACGGAATACGGAATGCCATGGTGATGTAAACAATGTAAATTACATGTGTATAGGTGAGAATTCGCTCAAAGAGTGTTTTCTACTGCCAAATGTCCGATTTTAGAACCTGGTGATACAAAAAACTTATGAAGTCAGAGTAAATATTTCAAAGTGTAATATATGCCTCCTTTGGTGGATGAAAGTTCACTAATCCACATGCTCACAACTCAGAAACGCATGTTTCTCGAATCCGTCATGCATGTATCATGTACGGAACCCGGAATGCCATGTTGATGGAATTCATGTAAATTATACATCTATTAGGTTGAATACACTCCAGAAGTTTTCTTCTGTGTAAAATGACCGAATTCGAAACTTGTGTTAGGGAAAGCTTGTGAAAATGTGTACACGAGTATATATGAAATTATTCCTTTCATAGAGGATGAAAAATCAGTAATCCACATGGTCACAACTCAGGAATGCATGTATGTCGAATCCGTCATGCATGTAACATGTACGGAACACGGAATATCATGTTGAAGGAATCTATTCAAATTTCGTATCTCTAGGGTAGATTTCGCTCCAACAAGGTTTTTCTGGGATCAAACTGTGATTCTTGAAACTGGTGATAGGAGAAGCAACGAAGTCCAAGGAACTATTTCAAAGTGCATAAGTAACTTGTTTGGTGGTTGAAACATCTGTCATGCGCATGTTCACAGCTCAGAAATGCATGTTTGAGGAATCCGTCATGCATGAAACATGTTCGCAATACGGAATGCCATGGTTATGTAAACAATGTAAATTACATGTGTATTGGTGAGAATTCGCTCAAAGAGTGTTTTCTACTGCCAAATGTCCGATTTTAGAACCTGGTGATACAAAAAACTTATGAAGTCAGAGTAAATATTTCAAAGTGTAATATATGCCTTCTTTGGTGGATGAAAGTTCACTAATCCACATGCTCACAACTCAGAAACGCATGTTTCTTAAATCCGTCATGCATGTATCATGTACGGAACCAGGAATGCCATGTTGATGGAATTCATGTAAATTATACATCTATTAGGTTGAATACACTCCAGAAGTATTCTTCTGTGAAAAATGAATGAATTCGAAACTTGTGTTAGGGAAAGCTTGTGAAAATGTGTACACGAGTCTATATGAAATTATTCCTTTTATAGAGGATGAAAAATCAGTAATCCACATGCTCACAACTCATTAATGCATGTTTGTCCAATCCGTCATGCATGTAACATGTACGGAACACGGAATATCATGTTGAAGGAATCTATTCAAATTACATATCTCTAGGGTAGAATTCGCTCCAAGAGGGTTTTTCTGGGATCAAAGTGTGATTCTTGAAACTGGTGATAGGAGAAGCAACGAAGTCCAAGGAACTATTTCAAAGTGCATAAGTAACTTGTTTGGTGGTTGAAACATCTGTCATGCGCATGTTCACAGCTCAGAAATGCATGTTTGAGGAATCCGTGATGCATGAAACATGTTCGGAATACGGAATGCCATGGTTATGTAAACAATGTAAATTACATGTGTATTGGTGAGAATTCGCTCAAAGAGTGTTTTCTACTGCCAAATGTCCGATTTTAGAACCTGGTGATACAAAAAACTTATGAAGTCAGAGTAAATATTTCAAAGTGTAATATATGCCTTCTTTGGTGGATGAAAGTTCACTAATCCACATGCTCACAACTCAGAAACGCATGTTTCTCGAATCCGTCATGCATGTATCATGTACGGAACCCGGAATGCCATGTTGATGGAATTCATGTAAATTATATATCTATTAGGTTGAATACACTCCAGAAGTATTCTTCTGTGAAAAATGAACGAATTCGAAACTTGTGTTAGGGAAAGCTTGTGAAAATGTGTACACGAGTCTATATGAAATTATTCCTTTTATAGAGGATGAAAAATCAGTAATCCACATGGTCACAACTCAGGAATGCATGTATGTCGAATCCGTCATGCATGTAACATGTATGGAACACGGAATATCATGTTGAAGGAATCTATTCAAATTACATATCTCTAGGGTAGAATTCGCTCCAAGAGGGTTTTTCTGGGATCAAAGTGTGATTCTTGAAACTGGTGATAGGAGAAGCAACGAAGTCCAAGGAACTATTTCAAAGTGCATAAGTAACTTGTTTGGTGGTTGAAACATCTGTCATGCGCATCTTCACAGCTCAGAAATGCATGTTTGAGGAATCCGTGATGCATGAAACATGTTCGCAATACGGAATGCCATGGTTATGTAAACAATGTAAATTACATGTGTATTGGTGAGAATTCGCTCAAAGAGTGTTTTCTACTGCCAAATGTCCGATTTTAGAACCTGGTGATACAAAAAACTTATGAAGTCAGAGTAAATATTTCAAAGTGCAATATATGTCTTCTTTGGTGGATGAAAGTTCACTAATCCACATGCTCACAACTCAGAAACGCATGTTTCTCGAATCCATCATGCATGTATCATGTACGGAACCCGGAATGCCATGTTGATGGAATTCATGTAAATTATATATCTATTAGGTTGAATACACTCCAGAAGTATTCTTCTGTGAAAAATGAACGAATTCGAAACTTGTGTTAGGGAAAGCTTGTGAAAATGTGTATACGAGTCTCTATGAAATTATTCCTTTTATAGAGGATGAAAAATCAGTAATCCACATGCTCACAACTCAGGAATGCATGCATGTCGAATCCGTCATGCATGTAACATGTACGGAACACGGAATATCATGTTGAAGGAATCTATTCAAATTACATATCTCTAGGGTAGAATTCGCTCCAAGAGGGTTTTTCTGGGATCAAATTGTGATTCTTGAAACTGGTGATAGGAGAAGCAACGAAGTCCAAGGAACTATTTCAAAGTGCATAAGTAACATGTTTGGTGGTTGAAACATCTTTCATGCGCATGTTCACAGCTCAGAAATGCATGTTTGAGGAATCCGTGATGCATGAAACATGTTCGGAATACGGAATGCCATGGTTATGTAAACAATGTAAATTACATGTGTATTGGTGAGAATTCGCTCAAAGAGTGTTTTCTACTGCCAAATGTCCGATTTTAGATCCTGGTGATACAAAAAACTTATGAAGTCAGAGTAAATATTTCAAAGTGTAATATATGCCTTCTTTGGTGGATGAAAGTTCACTAATCCACATGCTCACAACTCAGAAACGCATGTTTCTCGAATCCGTCATGCATGTATCATGTACGGAACCCGGAATGCCATGTTGATGGAATTCATGTAAAGTATATATCTATTAGCTTGAATAAACTCCAGAAGTATTCTTCTGTGAAAAATGAACGAATTCGAAACTTGTGTTAGGGAAAGCTTGTGAAAATGTGTACACGAGTCTATATGAAATTATTCCTTTTATAGAGGATGAAAAATCAGTAATCCACATGGTCACAACTCAGGAATGCATGTATGTCGAATCCGTCATGCATGTAACATGTACGGAACACGGAATATCATGTTGAAGGAATCTATTCAAATTACATATCTCTAGGGTAGAATTCGCTCCAAGAGGGTTTTTCTGGGATCAAAGTGTGATTCTTGAAACTGGTGATAGGAGAAGCAACGAAGTCCAAGGAACTATTTCAAAGTGCATAAGTAACATGTTTGGTGGTTGAAACATCTTTCATGCGCATGTTCACAGCTCAGAAATGCATGTTTGAGGAATCCGTGATGCATGAAACATGTTCGGAATACGGAATGCCATGGTTATGTAAACAATGTAAATTACATGTGTATTGGTGAGAATTCGCTCAAAGAGTGTTTTCTACTGCCAAATGTCCGATTTTAGATCCTGGTGATACAAAAAACTTATGAAGTCAGAGTAAATATTTCAAAGTGTAATATATGCCTTCTTTGGTGGATGAAAGTTCACTAATCCACATGCTCACAACTCAGAAACGCATGTTTCTCGAATCCGTCATGCATGTATCATGTACGGAACCCGGAATGCCATGTTGATGGAATTCATGTAAAGTATATATCTATTAGCTTGAATAAACTCCAGAAGTATTCTTCTGTGAAAAATGAACGAATTCGAAACTTGTGTTAGGGAAAGCTTGTGAAAATGTGTACACGAGTCTATATGAAATTATTCCTTTTATAGAGGATGAAAAATCAGTAATCCACATGGTCACAACTCAGGAATGCATGTATGTCGAATCCGTCATGCATGTAACATGTACGGAACACGGAATATCATGTTGAAGGAATCTATTCAAATTACATATCTCTAGGGTAGAATTCGCTCCAAGAGGGTTTTTCTGGGATCAAAGTGTGATTCTTGAAACTGGTGATAGGAGAAGCAACGAAGTCCAAGGAACTATTTCAAAGTGCATAAGTAAATAGTTTGGTGGTTGAAACATCTGTCATGCGCATGTTCACAGCTCAGAAATGCATGTTTGAGGAATCCGTGATGCATGAAACATGTTCGCAATACGGAATGCCATGGTTATGTAAACAATGTAAATTACATGTGTATTGGTGAGAATTCGCTCAAAGAGTGTTTTCTACTGCCAAATGTCCGATTTTAGAACCTGGTGATACAAAAAACTTATGAAGTCAGAGTAAATATTTCAAAGTGTAATATATGCCTCCTTTGGTGGATGAAAGTTCACTAATCCACATGCTCACAACTCAGAAACGCATGTTTCTCGAATCCGTCATGCATGTATCATGTACGGAACCCGGAATGCCATGTTGATGGAATTCATGTAAATTAAATATCTATTAGGTTGAATACACTCCAGAAGTATTCTTCTGTGAAAAATGAACGAATTCGAAACTTGTGTTAGGGAAAGCTTGTGAAAATGTGTACACGAGTCTATATGAAATTATTCCTTTTATAGAGGATGAAAAATCACTAATCCACATGCTCACAACTCAGGAATGCATGTATGTCGAATCCGTCATGCATGTAACATGTACGGAACACGGAATATCATGTTGAAGGAATCTATTCAAATTACATATCTCTAGGGTAGAATTCGCTCCAAGAGGGTTTTTCTGGGATCAAAGTGTGATTCTTGAAACTGGTGATAGGAGAAGCAACGAAGTCCAAGGAACTAATTCAAAGTGCATAAGTAACTTGTTTGGTGGTTGAAACATCTGTCATGCGCATGTTCACAGCTCAGAAATGCATGTTTGAGGAATCCGTGATGCATGAAACATGTTCGGAATACGGAATGCCATGGTTATGTAAACAATGTAAATTACGTGTGTATTGGTGAGAATTCGCTCAAAGAGGGTTTTCTACTGCCAAATGTCCGATTTTAGAACCTGGTGATACAAAAAACTTATGAAGTCAGAGTAAATATTTCAAAGTGTAATATATGCCTTCTTTGGTGGATGAAAGTTCACTAATCCACATGCTCACAACTCAGAAACGCATGTTTCTCGAATCCATCATGCATGTATCATGTACGGAACCCGGAATGCCATGTTGATGGAATTCATGTAAATTATATATCTATTAGGTTGAATACACTCCAGAAGTATTCTTCTGTGAAAAATGAACGAATTCGAAACTTGTGTTAGGGAAAGCTTGTGAAAATGTGTACACGAGTCTATATGAAATTATTCCTTTTATAGAGGATGAAAAATCAGTAATCCACATGCTCACAACTCAGGAATGCATGTTTGTCGAATCCGTCATGCATGTAACATGTACGGAACACGGAATATCATGTTGAAGGTATCTATTCAAATTACGTATCTCTAGGGTAGAATTTGCTCCAAGAGGGTTTTTCTGGGATCAAAGTGTGATTCTTGAAACTGGTGATAAGAGAAGCAACGAAGTCCAAGGAACTATTTCAAAGTGCATAAGTAACTTGTTTGTTGGTTGAAACATCTGTCATGCGCATGTTCACAGCTCAGAAATGCATGTTTGAGGAATCCGTGATGCATGAAACATGTTCGGAATACGGAATGCCATGGTTATGTAAACAATGTAAATTACATGTGTATTGGTGAGAATTCGCTCAAAGAGTGTTTTCTACTGCCAAATGTCCGATTTTAGAACCTGGTGATACAAAAAACTTATGAAGTCAGAGTAAATATTTCAAAGTGTAATATATGCCTTCTTTGGTGGATGAAAGTTCACTAATCCACATGCTCACAACTCAGAAACGCATGTTTCTCGAATCCGTCATGCATGTATCATGTACGGAACCCGGAATGCCATGTTGATGGAATTCATGTAAATTATACATCTATTAGGTTGAATACACTCCAGAAGTATTCTTCTGTGAAAAATGAACGAATTCGAAACTTGTGTCAGGGAAAGCTTGTGAAAATGTGTACACGAGTCTATATGAAATTATTCCTTTTATAGAGGATGAAAAATCAGTAATCCACTTGCTCACAACTCAGGAATGCATGTTTGTCGAATCCGTCATGCATGTAACATGTACGGAACACGGAATATCATGTTGAAGGAATCTATTCAAATTACATATCTCTAGGGTAGAATTCGCTCCAAGAGGGTTTTTCTGGGATCAAAGTGTGATTCTTGAAACTGGTGATAGGAGAAGCAACGAAGTCCAAGGAACTATTTCAAAGTGCATAAGTAACTTGTTTGGTGGTTGAAACATCTGTCATGCGCATGTTCACAGCTCAGAAATGCATGTTTGAGGAATCCGTCATGCATGAAACATGTTCGCAATACGGAATGCCATGGTTATGTAAACAATGTAAATTACATGTGTATTGGTGAGAATTCGCTCAAAGAGTGTTTTCTACTGCCAAATGTCCGATTTTAGAACCTGGTGATACAAAAAACTTATGAAGTCAGAGTAAATATTTCAAAGTGTAATATATGCCTCCTTTGGTGGATGAAAGTTCACTAATCCACATGCTCACAACTCAGAAACGCATGTTTCTCGAATCCGTCATGCATGTATCATGTACGGAACCCGGAATGCCATGTTGATGGAATTCATGTAAATTAAATATCTATTAGGTTGAATACACTCCAGAAGTTTTCTTCTGTGTAAAATGACCGAATTCGAAACTTGTGTTAGGGAAAGCTTGTGAAAATGTGTACACGAGTATATATGAAATTATTCCTTTCATAGAGGATGAAAAATCAGTAATCCACATGGTCACAACTCAGGAATGCATGTATGTCGAATCCGTCATGCATGTAACATGTACGGAACACGGAATATCATGTTGAAGGAATCTATTCAAATTTCGTATCTCTAGGGTAGATTTCGCTCCAACAAGGTTTTTCTGGGATCAAACTGTGATTCTTGAAACTGGTGATAGGAGAAGCAACGAAGTCCAAGGAACTATTTCAAAGTGCATAAGTAACTTGTTTGGTGGTTGAAACATCTGTCATGCGCATGTTCACAGCTCAGAAATGCATGTTTGAGGAATCCGTGATGCATGAAACATGTTCGGAATACGGAATGCCATGGTTATGTAAACAATGTAAATTACATGTGTATTGGTGAGAATTCGCTCAAAGAGTGTTTTCTACTGCCAAATGTCCGATTTTAGAACCTGGTGATACAAAAAAATTATGAAGTCAGAGTAAATATTTCAAAGTGTAATATATGCCTTCTTTGGTGGATGAAAGTTCACTAATCCACATGCTCACAACTCAGAAACGCATGTTTCTTGAATCCGTCATGCATGTATCATGTACGGAACCAGGAATGCCATGTTGATGGAATTCATGTAAATTATACATCTATTAGGTTGAATACACTCCAGAAGTATTCTTCTGTGAAAAATGAATGAATTCGAAACTTGTGTTAGGGAAAGCTTGTGAAAATGTGTACACGAGTCTATATGAAATTATTCCTTTTATAGAGGATGAAAAATCAGTAATCCACATGCTCACAACTCATTAATGCATGTATGTCGAATCCGTCATGCATGTAACATGTACGGAACACGGAATATCATGTTGAAGGAATCTATTCAAATTACATATCTCTAGGGTAGAATTCGCTCCAAGAGGGTTTTTCTGGGATCAAAGTGTGATTCTTGAAACTGGTGATAGGAGAAGCAACGAAGTCCAAGGAACTATTTCAAAGTGCATAAGTAACTTGTTTGGTGGTTGAAACATCTGTCATGCGCATGTTCACAGCTCAGAAATGCATGTTTGAGGAATCCGTGATGCATGAAACATGTTCGGAATACGGAATGCCATGGTTATGTAAACAATGTAAATTACATGTGTATTGGTGAGAATTCGCTCAAAGAGTGTTTTCTACTGCCAAATGTCCGATTTTAGAACCTGGTGATACAAAAAACTTATGAAGTCAGAGTAAATATTTCAAAGTGTAATATATGCCTTCTTTGGTGGATGAAAGTTCACTAATCCACATGCTCACAACTCAGAAACGCATGTTTCTCGAATCCGTCATGCATGTATCATGTACGGAACCCGGAATGCCATGTTGATGGAATTCATGTAAAGTATATATCTATTAGCTTGAATACACTCCAGAAGTATTCTTCTGTGAAAAATGAACGAATTCGAAACTTGTGTTAGGGAAAGCTTGTGAAAATGTGTACACGAGTCTATATGAAATTATTCCTTTTATAGAGGATGAAAAATCAGTAATCCACATGGTCACAACTCAGGAATGCATGTATGTCGAATCCGTCATGCATGTAACATGTATGGAACACGGAATATCATGTTGAAGGAATCTATTCAAATTACATATCTCTAGGGTAGAATTCGCTCCAAGAGGGTTTTTCTGGGATCAAAGTGTGATTCTTGAAACTGGTGATAGGAGAAGCAACGAAGTCCAAGGAACTATTTCAAAGTGCATAAGTAACTTGTTTGGTGGTTGAAACATCTGTCATGCGCATCTTCACAGCTCAGAAATGCATGTTTGAAGAATCCGTGATGCATGAAACATGTTCGCAATACGGAATGCCATGGTTATGTAAACAATGTAAATTACATGTGTATTGGTGAGAATTCGCTCAAAGAGTGTTTTCTACTGCCAAATGTCCGATTTTAGAACCTGGTGATACAAAAAACTTATGAAGTCAGAGTAAATATTTCAAAGTGCAATATATGTCTTCTTTGGTGGATGAAAGTTCACTAATCCACATGCTCACAACTCAGAAACGCATGTTTCTCGAATCCATCATGCATGTATCATGTACGGAACCCGGAATGCCATGTTGATGGAATTCATGTAAATTATATATCTATTAGGTTGAATACACTCCAGAAGTATTCTTCTGTGAAAAATGAACGAATTCGAAACTTGTGTTAGGGAAAGCTTGTGAAAATGTGTATACGAGTCTATATGAAATTATTCCTTTTATAGAGGATGAAAAATCAGTAATCCACATGCTCACAACTCAGGAATGCATGCATGTCGAATCCGTCATGCATGTAACATGTACGGAACACGAAATATCATGTTGAAGGAATCTATTCAAATTACATATCTCTAGGGTAGAATTCGCTCCAAGAGGGTTTTTCTGGGATCAAATTGTGATTCTTGAAACTGGTGATAGGAGAAGCAACGAAGTCCAAGGAACTATTTCAAAGTGCATAAGTAACATGTTTGGTGGTTGAAACATCTTTCATGCGCATGTTCACAGCTCAGAAATGCATGTTTGAGGAATCCGTGATGCATGAAACATGTTCGGAATACGGAATGCCATGGTTATGTAAACAATGTAAATTACATGTGTATTGGTGAGAATTCGCTCAAAGAGTGTTTTCTACTGCCAAATGTCCGATTTTAGATCCTGGTGATACAAAAAACTTATGAAGTCAGAGTAAATATTTCAAAGTGTAATATATGCCTTCTTTGGTGGATGAAAGTTCACTAATCCACATGCTCACAACTCAGAAACGCATGTTTCTCGAATCCGTCATGCATGTATCATGTACGGAACCCGGAATGCCATGTTGATGGAATTCATGTAAAGTATATATCTATTAGCTTGAATAAACTCCAGAAGTATTCTTCTGTGAAAAATGAACGAATTCGAAACTTGTGTTAGGGAAAGCTTGTGAAAATGTGTACACGAGTCTATATGAAATTATTCCTTTTATAGAGGATGAAAAATCAGTAATCCACATGGTCACAACTCAGGAATGCATGTATGTCGAATCCGTCATGCATGTAACATGTACGGAACACGGAATATCATGTTGAAGGAATCTATTCAAATTACATATCTCTAGGGTAGAATTCGCTCCAAGAGGGTTTTTCTGGGATCAAAGTGTGATTCTTGAAACTGGTGATAGGAGAAGCAACGAAGTCCAAGGAACTATTTCAAAGTGCATAAGTAACTTGTTTGGTGGTTGAAACATCTGTCATGCGCATGTTCACAGCTCAGAAATGCATGTTTGAGGAATCCGTGATGCATGAAACATGTTCGCAATACGGAATGCCATGGTTATGTAAACAATGTAAATTACATGTGTATTGGTGAGAATTCGCTCAAAGAGTGTTTTCTACTGCCAAATGTCCGATTTTAGAACCTGGTGATACAAAAAACTTATGAAGTCAGAGTAAATATTTCAAAGTGTAATATATGCCTCCTTTGGTGGATGAAAGTTCACTAATCCACATGCTCACAACTCAGAAACGCATGTTTCTCGAATCCGTCATGCATGTATCATGTACGGAACCCGGAATGCCATGTTGATGGAATTCATGTAAATTAAATATCTATTAGGTTGAATACACTCCAGAAGTATTCTTCTGTGAAAAATGAACGAATTCGAAACTTGTGTTAGGGAAAGCTTGTGAAAATGTGTACACGAGTCTATATGAAATTATTCCTTTTATAGAGGATGAAAAATCACTAATCCACATGCTCACAACTCAGGAATGCATGTATGTCGAATCCGTCATGCATGTAACATGTACGGAACACGGAATATCATGTTGAAGGAATCTATTCAAATTACATATCTCTAGGGTAGAATTCGCTCCAAGAGGGTTTTTCTGGGATCAAAGTGTGATTCTTGAAACTGGTGATAGGAGAAGCAACGAAGTCCAAGGAACTAATTCAAAGTGCATAAGTAACTTGTTTGGTGGTTGAAACATCTGTCATGCGCATGTTCACAGCTCAGAAATGCATGTTTGAGGAATCCGTGATGCATGAAACATGTTCGGAATACGGAATGCCATGGTTATGTAAACAAAGTAAATTACGTGTGTATTGGTGAGAATTCGCTCAAAGAGGGTTTTCTACTGCCAAATGTCCGATTTTAGAACCTGGTGATACAAAAAACTTATGAAGTCAGAGTAAATATTTCAAAGTGTAATATATGCCTTCTTTGGTGGATGAAAGTTCACTAATCCACATGCTCACAACTCAGAAACGCATGTTTCTCGAATCCATCATGCATGTATCATGTACGGAACCCGGAATGCCATGTTGATGGAATTCATGTAAATTATATATCTATTAGGTTGAATACACTCCAGAAGTATTCTTCTGTGAAAAATGAACGAATTCGAAACTTGTGTTAGGGAAAGCTTGTGAAAATGTGTACACGAGTCTATATGAAATTATTCCTTTTATAGAGGATGAAAAATCAGTAATCCACATGCTCACAACTCAGGAATGCATGTTTGTCGAATCCGTCATGCATGTAACATGTACGGAACACGGAATATCATGTTGAAGGAATCTATTCAAATTACGTATCTCTAGGGTAGAATTTGCTCCAAGAGGGTTTTTCTGGGATCAAAGTGTGATTCTTGAAACTGGTGATAAGAGAAGCAACGAAGTCCAAGGAACTATTTCAAAGTGCATAAGTAACTTGTTTGTTGGTTGAAACATCTGTCATGCGCATGTTCACAGCTCAGAAATGCATGTTTGAGGAATCCGTGATGCATGAAACATGTTCGGAATACGGAATGCCATGGTTATGTAAACAATGTAAATTACATGTGTATTGGTGAGAATTCGCTCAAAGAGTGTTTTCTACTGCCAAATGTCCGATTTTAGAACCTGGTGATACAAAAAACTTATGAAGTCAGAGTAAATATTTCAAAGTGTAATATATGCCTTCTTTGGTGGATGAAAGTTCACTAATCCACATGCTCACAACTCAGAAACGCATGTTTCTCGAATCCGTCATGCATGTATCATGTACGGAACCCGGAATGCCATGTTGATGGAATTCATGTAAATTATACATCTATTAGGTTGAATACACTCCAGAAGTATTCTTCTGTGAAAAATGAACGAATTCGAAACTTGTGTCAGGGAAAGCTTGTGAAAATGTGTACACGAGTCTATATGAAATTATTCCTTTTATAGAGGATGAAAAATCAGTAATCCACTTGCTCACAACTCAGGAATGCATGTTTGTCGAATCCGTCATGCATGTAACATGTACGGAACACGGAATATCATGTTGAAGGAATCTATTCAAATTACATATCTCTAGGGTAGAATTCGCTCCAAGAGGGTTTTTCTGGGATCAAAGTGTGATTCTTGAAACTGGTGATAGGAGAAGCAACGAAGTCCAAGGAACTATTTCAAAGTGCATAAGTAACTTGTTTGGTGGTTGAAACATCTGTCATGCGCATGTTCACAGCTCAGAAATGCATGTTTGAGGAATCCGTGATGCATGAAACATGTTCGGAATACGGAATGCCATGGTTATGTAAACAATGTAAATTACGTGTGTATAGGTGAGAATTCGCTCAAAGAGTGTTTTCTACTGCCAAATGTCCGATTTTAGAACCTGGTGATACAAAAAACTTATGAAGTCAGAGTAAATATTTCAAAGTGTAATATATGCCTTCTTTGGTGGATGAAAGTTCACTAATCCACATGCTCACAACTCAGAAACGCATGTTTCTCGAATCCATCATGCATGTATCATGTACGGAACCCGGAATGCCATGTTGATGGAATTCATGTAAATTATATATCTATTAGGTTGAATACACTCCAGAAGTATTCTTCTGTGAAAAATGAACGAATTTGAAACTTGTGTTAGGGAAAGCTTGTGAAAATGTGTACACGAGTCTATATGAAATTATTCCTTTTATAGAGGATGAAAAATCAGTAATCCACATGCTCACAACTCAGGAATGCATGTTTGTCGAATCCATCATGCATGTAACATGTACGGAACACGGAATATCATGTTGAAGGAATCTATTCAAATTACATATCTCTATGGTAGAATTCGCTCCAAGAGGGTTTTTCTGGGATCAAAGTGTGATTCTTGAAACTGGTGATAGGAGAAGCAACGAAGTCCAAGGAACTATTTCAAAGTGCGTAAGTAACTTGTTTGGTGGTTGAAACATCTGTCATGCGCATGTTCACAGCTCAGAAATGCATGTTTGAGGAATCCGTGATGCATGAAACATGTTCGGAATACGGAATGCCATGGTTATGTAAACAATGTAAATTACATGTGTATTGGTGAGAATTCGCTCAAAGAGTGTTTTCTACTGCCAAATGTCCGATTTTAGAACCTGGTGATACAAAAAACTTATGAAGTCAGAGTAAATATTTCAAAGTGTAATATATGCCTTCTTTGCTGGATGAAAGTTCACTAATCCACATGCTCACAACTCAGAAACACATGTTTCTCGAATCCGTCATGCATGTATCATGTACGGAACCCGGAATGCCATGTTGATGGAATTCATGTAAATTATACACCTATTAGGTTGAATACACTCCAGAAGTATTCTTCTGTGAAAAATGAACGAATTCGAAACTTGTGTTAGGGAAAGCTTGTGAAAATGGGTACACGAGTGTATATGAAATTATTCCTTTTATAGAGGATGAAAAATCAGTAATCCACATGCTCACAACTCAGGAATGCATGTTTGTCGAATCCGTCATGCATGTAACATGTACGGAACACGGAATATCATGTTGAAGGAATCTATTCAAATTACGTATCTCTATGGTAGAATTTGCTCCAAGAGAGTTTTTCAGGGATCAAAGTGTGATTCTTGAAACTGGTGATAAGAGAAGCAACGAAGTCCAAGGAACTATTTCAAAGTGCATAAGTAACTTGTTTGGTGGTTGAAACATCTGTCATGCGCATGTTCACAGCTCAGAAATGCATGTTTGAGGAATCCGTGATGCATGAAACATGTTCGGAATACGGAATGCCATGGTTATGTAAACAATGTAAATTACATGTGTATTGGTGAGAATTCGCTCAAAGAGGGTTTTCTACTGCCAAATGTCCGATTTTAGAACCTGGTGATAAAAAAACTTATGAAGTCAGAGTAAATATTTCAAAGTGTAATATATGCCTTCTTTGGTGGATGAAAGTTCACTAATCCACATGCTCACAACTCAAAAACGCATGTTTCTCGAATCCATCATGCATGTATCATGTACGGAACCCGGAATGCCATGTTGATGGAATTCATGTAAATTATATATCTATTAGGTTGAATACACTCCAGAAGTATTCTTCTGTGAAAAATGAACGAATTCGAAACTTGTGTTAGGGAAAGCTTGTGAAAATGTGTACACGAGTCTATATGAAATTATTCCTTTTATAGAGGATGAAAAATCAGTAATCCACATGCTCACAACTCAGGAATGCATGTTTGTCGAATCCGTCATGCATGTAACATGTACGGAACACGGAATATCATGTTGAAGGAATCTATTCAAATTACGTATCTCTAGGGTAGAATTTGCTCCAAGAGGGTTTTTCTGGGATCAAAGTGTGATTCTTGAAACTGGTGATAAGAGAAGCATCGAAGTCCAAGGAACTATTTCAAAGTGCATAAGTAACTTGTTTGTTGGTTGAAACATCTGTCATGCGCATGTTCACAGCTCAGAAATGCATGTTTGAGGAATCCGTGATGCATGAAACATGTTCGGAATACGGAATGCCATGGTTATGTAAACAATGTAAATTACATGTGTATTGGTGAGAATTCGCTCAAAGAGTGTTTTCTACTGCCAAATGTCCGATTTTAGAACCTGGTGATACAAAAAACTTATGAAGTCAGAGTAAATATTTCAAAGTGTAATATATGCCTTCTTTGGTGGATGAAAGTTCACTAATCCACATGCTCACAACTCAGAAACGCATGTTTCTCGAATCCGTCATGCATGTATCATGTACGGAACCCGGAATGCCATGTTGATGGAATTCATGTAAATTATATATCTATTAGGTTGAATACACTCCAGAAGTATTCTTCTGTGAAAAATGAACGAATTCGAAACTTGTGTTAGGGAAAGCTTGTGAAAATGTTTACACGAGTCTATATGAAATTATTCCTTTTATAGAGGATGAAAAATCAGTAATCCACATGGTCACAACTCAGGAATGCATGTATGTCGAATCCGTCACGCATGTAACATGTACGGAACACGGAATATCATGTTGAAGGAATCTATTCAAATTACATATCTCTAGGGTAGAATTCGCTCCAAGAGGGTTTTTCTGGGATCAAATTGTGATTCTTGAAACTGGTGATAGGAGAAGCAACGAAGTCCAAGGAACTATTTCAAAGTGCATAAGTAACATGTTTGGTGGTTGAAACATCTTTCATGCGCATGTTCACAGCTCAGAAATGCATGTTTGAGGAATCCGTGATGCATGAAACATGTTCGGAATACGGAATGCCATGGTTATGTAAACAATGTAAATTACATGTGTATTGGTGAGAATTCGCTCAAAGAGTGTTTTCTACTGCCAAATGTCCGATTTTAGATCCTGGTGATACAAAAAACTTATGAAGTCAGAGTAAATATTTCAAAGTGTAATATATGCCTTCTTTGGTGGATGAAAGTTCACTAATCCACATGCTCACAACTCAGAAACGCATGTTTCTCGAATCCGTCATGCATGTATCATGTACGGAACCCGGAATGCCATGTTGATGGAATTCATGTAAAGTATATATCTATTAGCTTGAATAAACTCCAGAAGTATTCTTCTGTGAAAAATGAACGAATTCGAAACTTGTGTTAGGGAAAGCTTGTGAAAATGTGTACACGAGTCTATATGAAATTATTCCTTTTATAGAGGATGAAAAATCAGTAATCCACATGGTCACAACTCAGGAATGCATGTATGTCGAATCCGTCATGCATGTAACATGTACGGAACACGGAATATCATGTTGAAGGAATCTATTCAAATTACATATCTCTAGGGTAGAATTCGCTCCAAGAGGGTTTTTCTGGGATCAAAGTGTGATTCTTGAAACTGGTGATAGGAGAAGCAACGAAGTCCAAGGAACTATTTCAAAGTGCATAAGTAAATAGTTTGGTGGTTGAAACATCTGTCATGCGCATGTTCACAGCTCAGAAATGCATGTTTGAGGAATCCGTGATGCATGAAACATGTTCGCAATACGGAATGCCATGGTTATGTAAACAATGTAAATTACATGTGTATTGGTGAGAATTCGCTCAAAGAGTGTTTTCTACTGCCAAATGTCCGATTTTAGAACCTGGTGATACAAAAAACTTATGAAGTCAGAGTAAATATTTCAAAGTGTAATATATGCCTCCTTTGGTGGATGAAAGTTCACTAATCCACATGCTCACAACTCAGAAACGCATGTTTCTCGAATCCGTCATGCATGTATCATGTACGGAACCCGGAATGCCATGTTGATGGAATTCATGTAAATTAAATATCTATTAGGTTGAATACACTCCAGAAGTATTCTTCTGTGAAAAATGAACGAATTCGAAACTTGTGTCAGGGAAAGCTTGTGAAAATGTGTACACGAGTCTATATGAAATTATTCCTTTTATAGAGGATGAAAAATCAGTAATCCACTTGCTCACAACTCAGGAATGCATGTTTGTCGAATCCGTCATGCATGTAACATGTACGGAACACGGAATATCATGTTGAAGGAATCTATTCAAATTACATATCTCTAGGGTAGAATTCGCTCCAAGAGGGTTTTTCTGGGATCAAAGTGTGATTCTTGAAACTGGTGATAGGAGAAGCAACGAAGTCCAAGGAACTATTTCAAAGTGCATAAGTAACTTGTTTGGTGGTTGAAACATCTGTCATGCGCATGTTCACAGCTCAGAAATGCATGTTTGAGGAATCCGTGATGCATGAAACATGTTCGGAATACGGAATGCCATGGTTATGTAAACAATGTAAATTACGTGTGTATAGGTGAGAATTCGCTCAAAGAGTGTTTTCTACTGCCAAATGTCCGATTTTAGAACCTGGTGATACAAAAAACTTATGAAGTCAGAGTAAATATTTCAAAGTGTAATATATGCCTTCTTTGGTGGATGAAAGTTCACTAATCCACATGCTCACAACTCAGAAACGCATGTTTCTCGAATCCATCATGCATGTATCATGTACGGAACCCGGAATGCCATGTTGATGGAATTCATGTAAATTATATATCTATTAGGTTGAATACACTCCAGAAGTATTCTTCTGTGAAAAATGAACGAATTTGAAACTTGTGTTAGGGAAAGCTTGTGAAAATGTGTACACGAGTCTATATGAAATTATTCCTTTTATAGAGGATGAAAAATCAGTAATCCACATGCTCACAACTCAGGAATGCATGTTTGTCGAATCCATCATGCATGTAACATGTACGGAACACGGAATATCATGTTGAAGGAATCTATTCAAATTACATATCTCTATGGTAGAATTCGCTCCAAGAGGGTTTTTCTGGGATCAAAGTGTGATTCTTGAAACTGGTGATAGGAGAAGCAACGAAGTCCAAGGAACTATTTCAAAGTGCGTAAGTAACTTGTTTGGTGGTTGAAACATCTGTCATGCGCATGTTCACAGCTCAGAAATTCATGTTTGAGGAATCCGTGATGCATGAAACATGTTCGGAATACGGAATGCCATGGTTATGTAAACAATGTAAATTACATGTGTATTGGTGAGAATTCGCTCAAAGAGTGTTTTCTACTGCCAAATGTCCGATTTTAGAACCTGGTGATACAAAAAACTTATGAAGTCAGAGTAAATATTTCAAAGTGTAATATATGCCTTCTTTGCTGGATGAAAGTTCACTAATCCACATGCTCACAACTCAGAAACACATGTTTCTCGAATCCGTCATGCATGTATCATGTACGGAACCCGGAATGCCATGTTGATGGAATTCATGTAAATTATACACCTATTAGGTTGAATACACTCCAGAAGTATTCTTCTGTGAAAAATGAACGAATTCGAAACTTGTGTTAGGGAAAGCTTGTGAAAATGTGTACACGAGTGTATATGAAATTATTCCTTTTATAGAGGATGAAAAATCAGTAATCCACATGCTCACAACTCAGGAATGCATGTTTGTCGAATCCGTCATGCATGTAACATGTACGGAACACGGAATATCATGTTGAAGGAATCTATTCAAATTACGTATCTCTATGGTAGAATTTGCTCCAAGAGGGTTTTTCAGGGATCAAAGTGTGATTCTTGAAACTGGTGATAAGAGAAGCAACGAAGTCCAAGGAACTATTTCAAAGTGCATAAGTAACTTGTTTGGTGGTTGAAACATCTGTCATGCGCATGTTCACAGCTCAGAAATGCATGTTTGAGGAATCCGTGATGCATGAAACATGTTCGGAATACGGAATGCCATGGTTATGTAAACAATGTAAATTACATGTGTATTGGTGAGAATTCGCTCAAAGAGGGTTTTCTACTGCCAAATGTCCGATTTTAGAACCTGGTGATAAAAAAACTTATGAAGTCAGAGTAAATATTTCAAAGTGTAATATATGCCTTCTTTGGTGGATGAAAGTTCACTAATCCACATGCTCACAACTCAGAAACGCATGTTTCTCGAATCCATCATGCATGTATCATGTACGGAACCCGGAATGCCATGTTGATGGAATTCATGTAAATTATATATCTATTAGGTTGAATACACTCCAGAAGTATTCTTCTGTGAAAAATGAACGAATTCGAAACTTGTGTTAGGGAAAGCTTGTGAAAATGTGTACACGAGTCTATATGAAATTATTCCTTTTATAGAGGATGAAAAATCAGTAATCCACATGCTCACAACTCAGGAATGCATGTTTGTCGAATCCGTCATGCATGTAACATGTACGGAACACGGAATATCATGTTGAAGGAATCTATTCAAATTACGTATCTCTAGGGTAGAATTTGCTCCAAGAGGGTTTTTCTGGGATCAAAGTGTGATTCTTGAAACTGGTGATAAGAGAAGCATCGAAGTCCAAGGAACTATTTCAAAGTGCATAAGTAACTTGTTTGTTGGTTGAAACATCTGTCATGCGCATGTTCACAGCTCAGAAATGCATGTTTGAGGAATCCGTGATGCATGAAACATGTTCGGAATACGGAATGCCATGGTTATGTAAACAATGTAAATTACATGTGTATTGGTGAGAATTCGCTCAAAGAGTGTTTTCTACTGCCAAATGTCCGATTTTAGAACCTGGTGATACAAAAAACTTATGAAGTCAGAGTAAATATTTCAAAGTGTAATATATGCCTTCTTTGGTGGATGAAAGTTCACTAATCCACATGCTCACAACTCAGAAACGCATGTTTCTCGAATCCGTCATGCATGTATCATGTACGGAACCCGGAATGCCATGTTGATGGAATTCATGTAAATTATATATCTATTAGGTTGAATACACTCCAGAAGTATTCTTCTGTGAAAAATGAACGAATTCGAAACTTGTGTTAGGGAAAGCTTGTGAAAATGTGTACACGAGTCTATATGAAATTATTCCTTTTATAGAGGATGAAAAATCAGTAATCCACATGGTCACAACTCAGGAATGCATGTATGTCGAATCCGTCACGCATGTAACATGTACGGAACACGGAATATCATGTTGAAGGAATCTATTCAAATTACATATCTCTAGGGTAGAATTCGCTCCAAGAGGGTTTTTCTGGGATCAAAGTGTGATTCTTGAAACTGGTGATAGGAGAAGCAACGAAGTCCAAGGAACTATTTCATAGTGTATAAGTAACTTGTTTGGTGGTTGAAACATCTGTCATGCACATGTTCACAGCTCAGAAATGCATGTTTGAGGAATCCGTGATGCATGAAACATGTTCGGAATACGGAATGCCATGGTTATGTAAACAATGTAAATTACATGTGTATTGGTGAGAATTCGCTCAAAGAGGGTTTTCTACTGCCAAATGTCCGATTTTAGAACCTGGTGATAAAAAAACTTATGAAGTCAGAGTAAATATTTCAAAGTGTAATATATGCCTTCTTTGGTGGATGAAAGTTCACTAATCCACATGCTCACAACTCAGAAACGCATGTTTCTCGAATCCGTCATGCATGTATCATGTACGGAACCCGGAATGCCATGTTGATGGAATTCATGTAAATTATACATCTATTAGGTTGAATACACTCCAGAAGTATTCTTCTGTGAAAAATGAACGAATTCGAAACTTGTGTTAGGGAAAGCTTGTGAAAATGTGTACACGAGTCTATATGAAATTATTCCTTTTATAGAGGATGAAAAATCAGTAATCCACATGGTCACAACTCAGGAATGCATGTATGTCGAATCCGTCATGCATGTAACATGTACGGAACACGGAATATCATGTTGAAGGGATCTATTCAAATTACATATCTCTAGGGTAGAATTTGCTCCAAGAGGGTTTTTCTGGGATCAAAGTGTGATTCTTGAAACTGGTGATAAGAGAAGCAACGAAGTCCAAGGAACTATTTCAAAGTGCATAAGTAACTTGTTTGGTGGTTGAAACATCTGTCATGCGCATGTTCACAGCTCAGAAATGCATGTTTGAGGAATCCGTGATGCATGAAACATGTTCGGAATACGGAATGCCATGGTTATGTAAACAATGTAAAGTACATGTGTATTGGTGAGAATTCGCTCAAAGAGTGTTTTCTACTGCCAAATGTCCGATTTTAGAACCTGGTGATACAAAAAACTTATGAAGTCAGAGTAAATATTTCAAAGTGTAATATATGCCTTCTTTGGTGGATGAAAGTTCACTAATCCACATGCTCACAACTCAGAAACGCATGTTTCTCGAATCCGTCATGCATGTATCATGTACGGAACCCGGAATGCCATGTTGATGGAATTCATGTAAATTATATATCTATTAGGTTGAATACACTCCAGAAGTATTCTTCTGTGAAAAATGAACGAATTCGAAACTTGTGTTAGGGAAAGCTTGTGAAAATGTGTACACGAGTCTATATGAAATTATTCCTTTTATAGAGGATGAAAAATCAGTAATCCACATGCTCACAACTCAGGAATGCATGTATGTCGAATCCGTCATGCATGTAACATGTACGGAACACGGAATATCATGTTGAAGGAATCTATTCAAATTACATATCTCTAGGGTAGAATTCGCTCCAAGAGGGTTTTTCTGGGATCAAAGTGTGATTCTTGAAACTGGTGATAGGAGAAGCAACGAAGTCCAAGGAACTATTTCAAAGTGCATAAGTAACTTGTTTGGTGGTTGAAACATCTGTCATGCGCATGTTCACAGCTCAGAAATGCATGTTTGAGGAATCCGTGATGCATGAAACATGTTCGGAATACGGAATGCCATGGTTATGTAAACAATGTAAATTACATGTGTATTGGTGAGAATTCGCTCAAAGAGGGTTTTCTACTGCCAAATGTCCGATTTTACAACCTGGTGATAAAAAAACTTATGAAGTCAGAGTAAATATTTCAAAGTGTAATATATGCCTTCTTTGGTGGATGAAAGTTCACTAATCCACATGCTCACAACTCAGAAACGCATGTTTCTCGAATCCGTCATGCATGTATCATGTACGGAACCAGGAATGCCATGTTGATGGAATTCATGTTAATTATACATCTATTTGGTTGAATACAGTCCAGAAGTATTCTTCTGTGAAAAATGAACGAATTCGAAACTTGTGTTAGGGAAAGCTTGTGAAAATGTGTACACGAGTCTATATGAAATTATTCCTTTTATAGAGGATGAAAAATCAGTAATCCACATGCTCACAACTCAGGAATGCATGTTTGTCCAATCCGTCATGCATGTAACATGTACGGAACACGGAATATCATGTTGAAGGAATCTATTCAAATTACATATCTCTAGGGTAGAATTCGCTCCAAGAGGGTTTTTCTGGGATCAAAGTGTGATTCTTGAAACTGGTGAAAGGAGAAGCAACGAAGTCCAAGGAACTATTTCAAAGTGCATAAGTAACTTGTTTGGTGGTTGAAACATCTGTCATGCGCATGTTCACAGCTCAGAAATGCATGTTTGAGGAATCCGTGATGCATGAAACATGTTCAGAATACGGAATGCCATGGTTATGTAAACAATGTAAATTACGTGTGTATTGGTGAGAATTCGCTCAAAGAGTGTTTTCTACTGCCAAATGTCCGATTTTAGAACCTGGTGATACAAAAAACTTATGAAGTCAGAGTAAATATTTCAAAGTGTAATATATGACTTCTTTGGTGGATGAAAGTTCACTAATCCACATGCTCACAACTCAGAAACGCATGTTTCTCGAATCCGTCATGCATGTATCATGTACGGAACCCGGAATGCCATGTTGATGGAATTCATGTAAATTATATATCTATTAGGTTGAATACACTCCAGAAGTATTCTTCTGTGAAAAATGAACGAATTCGAAACTTGTGTTAGGGAAAGCTTGTGAAAATGTGTACACGAGTCTATATGAAATTATTCCTTTTATAGAGGATGAAAAATCAGTAATCCACATGCTCACAACTCAGGAATGCATGTTTGTCGAATCCGTCATGCATGTAACATGTACGGAACACGGAATATCATGTTGAAGGAATCTATTCAAATTACATATCTCTAGGGTAGAATTCGCTCCAAGAGGGTTTTTCTGGGATCAAAGTGTGATTCTTGAAACTGGTGATAGGAGAAGCAACGAAGTCCAAGGAACTATTTCAAAGTGCATAAGTAACTTGTTTGGTGGTTGAAACATCTGTCATGCGCATGTTCACAGCTCAGAAATGCATGTTTGAGGAATCCGTGATGCATGAAACATGTTCGGAATACGGAATGCCATGGTTATGTAAACAATGTAAATTACATGTGTATTGGTGAGAATTCGCTCAAAGAGTGTTTCCTACTGCCAAATGTCCGATTTTAGAACCTGGTGATACAAAAAACTTATGAAGTCAGAGTAAATATTTCAAAGTGTAATATATGCCTTCTTTGGTGGATGAAAGTTCACTAATCCACATGCTCACAACTCAGAAACGCATGTTTCTCGAATCCGTCATGCATGTATCATGTACGGAACCCGGAATGCCATGTTGATGGAATTCATGTAAATTATACATCTATTAGGTTGAATACACTCCAGAAGTATTCTTCTGTGAAAAATGAACGAATTCGAAACTTGTGTTAGGGAAAGCTTGTGAAAATGTGTACACGAGTCTATATGAAATTATTCCTTTTATAGAGGATGAAAAATCAGTAATCCACATGCTCACAACTCAGGAATGCATGTATGTCGAATCCGTCATGCATGTAACATGTACGGAACACGGAATATCATGTTGAAGGAATCTATTCAAATTACATATCTCTAGGGTAGAATTCGCTCCAAGAGGGTTTTTCTGGGATCAAAGTGTGATTCTTGAAACTGGTGATAGGAGAAGCAACGAAGTCCAAGGAACTATTTCAAAGTGCATAAGTAACTTGTTTGGTGGTTGAAACATCTGTCATGCGCATGTTCACAGCTCAGAAATGCATGTTTGAGGAATCCGTGATGCATGAAACATGTTCGGAATACGGAATGCCATGGTTATGTAAACAATGTAAATTACATGTGTATTGGTGAGAATTCGCTCAAAGAGGGTTTTCTACTGCCAAATGTCCGATTTTAGAACCTGGTGATAAAAAAACTTATGAAGTCAGAGTAAATATTTCAAAGTGTAATATATGCCTTCTTTGGTGGATGAAAGTTCACTAATCCACATGCTCACAACTCAGAAACGCATGTTTCTCGAATCCGTCATGCATATATCATGTACGGAACCCGGAATGCCATGTTGATGGAATTCATGTAAATTATACATCTATTAGGTTGAATACACTCCAGAAGTATTCTTCTGTGAAAAATGAACGAATTCGAAACTTGTGTTAGGGAAAGCTTGTGAAAATGTGTACACGAGTCTATATGAAATTATTCCTTTTATAGAGGATGAAAAATCAGTAATCCACATGGTCACAACTCAGGAATGCATGTATGTCGAATCCGTCATGCATGTAACATGTACGGAACACGGAATATCATGTTGAAGGGATCTATTCAAATTACATATCTCTAGGGTAGAATTTGCTCCAAGAGGGTTTTTCTGGGATCAAAGTGTGATTCTTGAAACTGGTGATAAGAGAAGCAACGAAGTCCAAGGAACTATTTCAAAGTGCATAAGTAACTTGTTTGGTGGTTGAAACATCTGTCATGCGCATGTTCACAGCTCAGAAATGCATGTTTGAGGAATCCGTGATGCATGAAACATGTTCGGAATACGGAATGCCATGGTTATGTAAACAATGTAAAGTACATGTGTATTGGTGAGAATTCACTCAAAGAGTGTTTTCTACTGCCAAATGTCCGATTTTAGAACCTGGTGATACAAAAAACTTATGAAGTCAGAGTAAATATTTCAAAGTGTAATATATGCCTTCTTTGGTGGATGAAAGTTCACTAATCCACATGCTCACAACTCAGAAACGCATGTTTCTCGAATCCGTCATGCATGTATCATGTACGGAACCCGGAATGCCATGTTGATGGAATTCATGTAAATCATACATCTATTAGGTTGAATACACTCCAGAAGTATTCTTCTGTGAAAAATGAACGAATTCGAAACTTGTGTCAGGGAAAGCTTGTGAAAATGTGTACACGAGTCTATATGAAATTATTCCTTTTATAGAGGATGAAAAATCAGTAATCCACATGCTCACAACTCAGGAATGCATGTTTGTCGAATCCGTCATGCATGTAACATGTACGGAACATGGAATATCATGTTGAAGGGATCTATTCAAATTACATATCTCTAGGGTAGAATTCGCTCCAAGAGGGTTTTTCTGGGATCAAAGTGTGATTCTTGAAACTGGTGATAGGAGAAGCAACGAAGTCCAAGGAACTATTTCAAAGTGCATAAGTAACTTGTTTGGTGGTTGAAACATCTGTCATGCGCATGTTCACAGCTCAGAAATGCATGTTTGAGGAATCCGTGATGCATGAAACATGTTCGGAATACGGAATGCCATGGTTATGTAAACAATGTAAATTACATGTGTATTGGTGAGAATTCGCTCAAAGAGTGTTTTCTACTGCCAAATGTCCGATTTTAGAACCTGGTGATACAAAAAACTTATGAAGTCAGAGTAAATATTTCAAAGTGTAATATATGCCTTCTTTGGTGGATGAAAGTTCACTAATCCACATGCTCACAACTCAGAAACGCATGTTTCTCGAATCCGTCATGCATGTATCATGTACGGAACCCGGAATGCCATGTTGATGGAATTCATGTAAATTATATATCTATTAGGTTGAATACACTCCAGAAGTATTCTTCTGTGAAAAATGAACGAATTCGAAACTTGTGTTAGGGAAAGCTTGTGAAAATGTGTACACGAGTCTATATGAAATTATTCCTTTTATAGAGGATGAAAAATCAGTAATCCACATGGTCACAACTCAGGAATGCATGTATGTCGAATCCGTCATGCATGTAACATGTACGGAACACGGAATATCATGTTGAAGGAATCTATTCAAATTACATATCTCTAGGGTAGAATTCGCTCCAAGAGGGTTTTTCTGGGATCAAAGTGTGATTCTTGAAACTGGTGATAGGAGAAGCAACGAAGTCCAAGGAACTATTTCAAAGTGCATAAGTAACTTGTTTGGTGGTTGAAACATCTGTCATGCGCATGTTCACAGCTCAGAAATGCATGTTTGAGGAATCCGTGATGCATGAAACATGTTCGGAATACGGAATGCCATGGTTATGTAAACAATGTAAATTACATGTGTATTGGTGAGAATTCGCTCAAAGAGTGTTTTCTACTGCCAAATGTCCGATTTTAGAACCTGGTGATACAAAAAACTTATGAAGTCAGAGTAAATATTTCAAAGTGTAATATATGCCTTCTTTGGTGGATGAAAGTTCACTAATCCACATGCTCACAACTCAGAAACGCATGTTTCTCGAATCCGTCATGCATGTATCATGTACGGAACCAGGAATGCCATGTTGATGGAATTCATGTTAATTATACATCTATTTGGTTGAATACAGTCCAGAAGTATTCTTCTGTGAAAAATGAACGAATTCGAAACTTGTGTTAGGGAAAGCTTGTGAAAATGTGTACACGAGTCTATATGAAATTATTCCTTTTATAGAGGATGAAAAATCAGTAATCCACATGCTCACAACTCAGGAATGCATGTTTGTCCAATCCGTCATGCATGTAACATGTACGGAACACGGAATATCATGTTGAAGGAATCTATTCAAATTACATATCTCTAGGGGAGAATTCGCTCCAAGAGGGTTTTTCTGGGATCAAAGTGTGATTCTTGAAACTGGTGAAAGGAGAAGCAACGAAGTCCAAGGAACTATTTCAAAGTGCATAAGTAACTTGTTTGTTGGTTGAAACATCTGTCATGCGCATGTTCACAGCTCAGAAATGCATGTTTGAGGAATCCGTGATGCATGAAACATGTTCAGAATACGGAATGCCATGGTTATGTAAACAATGTAAATTACGTGTGTATTGGTGAGAATTCGCTCAAAGAGTGTTTTCTACTGCCAAATGTCCGATTTTAGAACCTGGTGATACAAAAAACTTATGAAGTCAGAGTAAATATTTCAAAGTGTAATATATGCCTTCTTTGGTGGATGAAAGTTCACTAATCCACATGCTCACAACTCAGAAACGCATGTTTCTCGAATCCGTCATGCATGTATCATGTACGGAACCCGGAATGCCATGTTGATGGAATTCATGTAAATTATATATCTATTAGGTTGAATACACTCCAGAAGTATTCTTCTGTGAAAAATGAACGAATTCGAAACTTGTGTTAGGGAAAGCTTGTGAAAATGTGTACACGAGTCTATATGAAATTATTCCTTTTATAGAGGATGAAAAATCAGTAATCCACATGGTCACAACTCAGGAATGCATGTATGTCGAATCCGTCACGCATGTAACATGTACGGAACACGGAATATCATGTTGAAGGAATCTATTCAAATTACATATCTCTAGGGTAGAATTCGCTCCAAGAGGGTTTTTCTGGGATCAAAGTGTGATTCTTGAAACTGGTGATAGGAGAAGCAACGAAGTCCAAGGAACTATTTCATAGTGTATAAGTAACTTGTTTGGTGGTTGAAACATCTGTCATGCGCATGTTCACAGCTCAGAAATGCATGTTTGAGGAATCCGTGATGCATGAAACATGTTCGGAATACGGAATGCCATGGTTATGTAAACAATGTAAATTACATGTGTATTGGTGAGAATTCGCTCAAAGAGGGTTTTCTACTGCCAAATGTCCGATTTTAGAACCTGGTGATAAAAAAACTTATGAAGTCAGAGTAAATATTTCAAAGTGTAATATATGCCTTCTTTGGTGGATGAAAGTTCACTAATCCACATGCTCACAACTCAGAAACGCATGTTTCTCGAATCCGTCATGCATGTATCATGTACGGAACCCGGAATGCCATGTTGATGGAATTCATGTAAATTATACATCTATTAGGTTGAATACACTCCAGAAGTATTCTTCTGTGAAAAATGAACGAATTCGAAACTTGTGTTAGGGAAAGCTTGTGAAAATGTGTACACGAGTCTATATGAAATTATTCCTTTTATAGAGGATGAAAAATCAGTAATCCACATGGTCACAACTCAGGAATGCATGTATGTCGAATCCGTCATGCATGTAACATGTACGGAACACGGAATATCATGTTGAAGGGATCTATTCAAATTACATATCTCTAGGGTAGAATTTGCTCCAAGAGGGTTTTTCTGGGATCAAAGTGTGATTCTTGAAACTGGTGATAGGAGAAGCAACGAAGTCCAAGGAACTATTTCAAAGTGCATAAGTAACTTGTTTGGTGGTTGAAACATCTGTCATGCGCATGTTCACAGCTCAGAAATGCATGTTTGAGGAATCCGTGATGCATGAAACATGTTCGGAATACGGAATGCCATGGTTATGTAAACAATGTAAATTACATGTGTATTGGTGAGAATTCGCTCAAAGAGTGTTTTCTACTGCCAAATGTCCGATTTTAGAACCTGGTGATACAAAAAACTTATGAAGTCAGAGTAAATATTTCAAAGTGTAATATATGCCTTCTTTGGTGGATGAATGTTCACTAATCCACATGCTCACAACTCAGAAACGCATGTTTCTCGAATCCGTCATGCATGTATCATGTACGGAACCCGGAATGCCATGTTGATGGAATTCATGTAAATTATATATCTATTAGGTTGAATACACTCCAGAAGTATTCTTCTGTGAAAAATGAACGAATTCGAAACTTGTGTTAGGGAAAGCTTGTGAAAATGTGTACACGAGTCTATATGAAATTATTCCTTTTATAGAGGATGAAAAATCAGTAATCCACATGGTCACAACTCAGGAATGCATGTATGTCGAATCCGTCATGCATGTAACATGTACGGAACACGGAATATCATGTTGAAGGAATCTATTCAAATTACATATCTCTAGGGTAGAATTCGCTCCAAGAGGGTTTTTCTGGGATCAAAGTGTGATTCTTGAAACTGGTGATAGGAGAAGCAACGAAGTCCAAGGAACTATTTCAAAGTGCATAAGTAACTTGTTTGGTGGTTGAAACATCTGTCATGCGCATGTTCACAGCTCAGAAATGCATGTTTGAGGAATCCGTGATGCATGAAACATGTTCGGAATACGGAATGCCATGGTTATGTAAACAATGTAAATTACATGTGTATTGGTGAGAATTCGCTCAAAGAGTGTTTTCTACTGCCAAATGTCCGATTTTAGAACCTGGTGATACAAAAAACTTATGAAGTCAGAGTAAATATTTCAAAGTGTAATATATGCCTTCTTTGGTGGATGAAAGTTCACTAATCCACATGCTCACAACTCAGAAACGCATGTTTCTCGAATCCGTCATGCATGTATCATGTACGGAACCAGGAATGCCATGTTGATGGAATTCATGTTAATTATACATCTATTTGGTTGAATACAGTCCAGAAGTATTCTTCTGTGAAAAATGAACGAATTCGAAACTTGTGTTAGGGAAAGCTTGTGAAAATGTGTACACGAGTCTATATGAAATTATTCCTTTTATAGAGGATGAAAAATCAGTAATCCACATGCTCACAACTCAGGAATGCATGTTTGTCCAATCCGTCATGCATGTAACATGTACGGAACACGGAATATCATGTTGAAGGAATCTATTCAAATTACATATCTCTAGGGGAGAATTCGCTCCAAGAGGGTTTTTCTGGGATCAAAGTGTGATTCTTGAAACTGGTGAAAGGAGAAGCAACGAAGTCCAAGGAACTATTTCAAAGTGCATAAGTAACTTGTTTGTTGGTTGAAACATCTGTCATGCGCATGTTCACAGCTCAGAAATGCATGTTTGAGGAATCCGTGATGCATGAAACATGTTCAGAATACGGAATGCCATGGTTATGTAAACAATGTAAATTACGTGTGTATTGGTGAGAATTCGCTCAAAGAGTGTTTTCTACTGCCAAATGTCCGATTTTAGAACCTGGTGATACAAAAAACTTATGAAGTCAGAGTAAATATTTCAAAGTGTAATATATGCCTTCTTTGGTGGATGAAAGTTCACTAATCCACATGCTCACAACTCAGAAACGCATGTTTCTCGAATCCGTCATGCATGTATCATGTACGGAACCCGGAATGCCATGTTGATGGAATTCATGTAAATTATATATCTATTAGGTTGAATACACTCCAGAAGTATTCTTCTGTGAAAAATGAACGAATTCGAAACTTGTGTTAGGGAAAGCTTGTGAAAATGTGTACACGAGTCTATATGAAATTATTCCTTTTATAGAGGATGAAAAATCAGTAATCCACATGGTCACAACTCAGGAATGCATGTATGTCGAATCCGTCACGCATGTAACATGTACGGAACACGGAATATCATGTTGAAGGAATCTATTCAAATTACATATCTCTAGGGTAGAATTCGCTCCAAGAGGGTTTTTCTGGGATCAAAGTGTGATTCTTGAAACTGGTGATAGGAGAAGCAACGAAGTCCAAGGAACTATTTCATAGTGTATAAGTAACTTGTTTGGTGGTTGAAACATCTGTCATGCGCATGTTCACAGCTCAGAAATGCATGTTTGAGGAATCCGTGATGCATGAAACATGTTCGGAATACGGAATGCCATGGTTATGTAAACAATGTAAATTACATGTGTATTGGTGAGAATTCGCTCAAAGAGGGTTTTCTACTGCCAAATGTCCGATTTTAGAACCTGGTGATAAAAAAACTTATGAAGTCAGAGTAAATATTTCAAAGTGTAATATATGCCTTCTTTGGTGGATGAAAGTTCACTAATCCACATGCTCACAACTCAGAAACGCATGTTTCTCGAATCCGTCATGCATGTATCATGTACGGAACCCGGAATGCCATGTTGATGGAATTCATGTAAATTATACATCTATTAGGTTGAATACACTCCAGAAGTATTCTTCTGTGAAAAATGAACGAATTCGAAACTTGTGTTAGGGAAAGCTTGTGAAAATGTGTACACGAGTCTATATGAAATTATTCCTTTTATAGAGGATGAAAAATCAGTAATCCACATGGTCACAACTCAGGAATGCATGTATGTCGAATCCGTCATGCATGTAACATGTACGGAACACGGAATATCATGTTGAAGGGATCTATTCAAATTACATATCTCTAGGGTAGAATTTGCTCCAAGAGGGTTTTTCTGGGATCAAAGTGTGATTCTTGAAACTGGTGATAGGAGAAGCAACGAAGTCCAAGGAACTATTTCAAAGTGCATAAGTAACTTGTTTGGTGGTTGAAACATCTGTCATGCGCATGTTCACAGCTCAGAAATGCATGTTTGAGGAATCCGTGATGCATGAAACATGTTCGGAATACGGAATGCCATGGTTATGTAAACAATGTAAAGTACATGTGTATTGGTGAGAATTCGCTCAAAGAGTGTTTTCTACTGCCAAATGTCCGATTTTAGAACCTGGTGATACAAAAAACTTATGAAGTCAGAGTAAATATTTCAAAGTGTAATATATGCCTTCTTTGGTGGATGAAAGTTCACTAATCCACATGCTCACAACTCAGAAACGCATGTTTCTCGAATCCGTCATGCATGTATCATGTACGGAACCCGGAATGCCATGTTGATGGAATTCATGTAAATTATATATCTATTAGGTTGAATACACTCCAGAAGTATTCTTCTGTGAAAAATGAACGAATTCGAAACTTGTGTTAGGGAAAGCTTGTGAAAATGTGTACACGAGTCTATATGAAATTATTCCTTTTATAGAGGATGAAAAATCAGTAATCCACATGCTCACAACTCAGGAATGCATGTATGTCGAATCCGTCATGCATGTAACATGTACGGAACACGGAATATCATGTTGAAGGAATCTATTCAAATTACATATCTCTAGGGTAGAATTCGCTCCAAGAGGGTTTTTCTGGGATCAAAGTGTGATTCTTGAAACTGGTGATAGGAGAAGCAACGAAGTCCAAGGAACTATTTCAAAGTGCATAAGTAACTTGTTTGGTGGTTGAAACATCTGTCATGCGCATGTTCACAGCTCAGAAATGCATGTTTGAGGAATCCGTGATGCATGAAACATGTTCGGAATACGGAATGCCATGGTTATGTAAACAATGTAAATTACATGTGTATTGGTGAGAATTCGCTCAAAGAGTGTTTTCTACTGCCAAATGTCCGATTTTAGAACCTGGTGATACAAAAAACTTATGAAGTCAGAGTAAATATTTCAAAGTGTAATATATGCCTTCTTTGGTGGATGAAAGTTCACTAATCCACATGCTCACAACTCAGAAACGCATGTTTCTCGAATCCGTCATGCATGTATCATGTACGGAACCAGGAATGCCATGTTGATGGAATTCATGTTAATTATACATCTATTTGGTTGAATACAGTCCAGAAGTATTCTTCTGTGAAAAATGAACGAATTCGAAACTTGTGTTAGGGAAAGCTTGTGAAAATGTGTACACGAGTCTATATGAAATTATTCCTTTTATAGAGGATGAAAAATCAGTAATCCACATGCTCACAACTCAGGAATGCATGTTTGTCCAATCCGTCATGCATGTAACATGTACGGAACACGGAATATCATGTTGAAGGAATCTATTCAAATTACATATCTCTAGGGTAGAATTCGCTCCAAGAGGGTTTTTCTGGGATCAAAGTGTGATTCTTGAAACTGGTGAAAGGAGAAGCAACGAAGTCCAAGGAACTATTTCAAAGTGCATAAGTAACTTGTTTGGTGGTTGAAACATCTGTCATGCGCATGTTCACAGCTCAGAAATGCATGTTTGAGGAATCCGTGATGCATGAAACATGTTCAGAATACGGAATGCCATGGTTATGTAAACAATGTAAATTACGTGTGTATTGGTGAGAATTCGCTCAAAGAGTGTTTTCTACTGCCAAATGTCCGATTTTAGAACCTGGTGATACAAAAAACTTATGAAGTCAGAGTAAATATTTCAAAGTGTAATATATGACTTCTTTGGTGGATGAAAGTTCACTAATCCACATGCTCACAACTCAGAAACGCATGTTTCTCGAATCCGTCATGCATGTATCATGTACGGAACCCGGAATGCCATGTTGATGGAATTCATGTAAATTATATATCTATTAGGTTGAATACACTCCAGAAGTATTCTTCTGTGAAAAATGAACGAATTCGAAACTTGTGTTAGGGAAAGCTTGTGAAAATGTGTACACGAGTCTATATGAAATTATTCCTTTTATAGAGGATGAAAAATCAGTAATCCACATGCTCACAACTCAGGAATGCATGTTTGTCGAATCCGTCATGCATGTAACATGTACGGAACACGGAATATCATGTTGAAGGAATCTATTCAAATTACATATCTCTAGGGTAGAATTCGCTCCAAGAGGGTTTTTCTGGGATCAAAGTGTGATTCTTGAAACTGGTGATAGGAGAAGCAACGAAGTCCAAGGAACTATTTCAAAGTGCATAAGTAACTTGTTTGGTGGTTGAAACATCTGTCATGCGCATGTTCACAGCTCAGAAATGCATGTTTGAGGAATCCGTGATGCATGAAACATGTTCGGAATACGGAATGCCATGGTTATGTAAACAATGTAAATTACATGTGTATTGGTGAGAATTCGCTCAAAGAGTGTTTTCTACTGCCAAATGTCCGATTTTAGAACCTGGTGATACAAAAAACTTATGAAGTCAGAGTAAATATTTCAAAGTGTAATATATGCCTTCTTTGGTGGATGAAAGTTCACTAATCCACATGCTCACAACTCAGAAACGCATGTTTCTCGAATCCGTCATGCATGTATCATGTACGGAACCCGGAATGCCATGTTGATGGAATTCATGTAAATTATACATCTATTAGGTTGAATACACTCCAGAAGTATTCTTCTGTGAAAAATGAACGAATTCGAAACTTGTGTTAGGGAAAGCTTGTGAAAATGTGTACACGAGTCTATATGAAATTATTCCTTTTATAGAGGATGAAAAATCAGTAATCCACATGCTCACAACTCAGGAATGCATGTATGTCGAATCCGTCATGCATGTAACATGTACGGAACACGGAATATCATGTTGAAGGAATCTATTCAAATTACATATCTCTAGGGTAGAATTCGCTCCAAGAGGGTTTTTCTGGGATCAAAGTGTGATTCTTGAAACTGGTGATAGGAGAAGCAACGAAGTCCAAGGAACTATTTCAAAGTGCATAAGTAACTTGTTTGGTGGTTGAAACATCTGTCATGCGCATGTTCACAGCTCAGAAATGCATGTTTGAGGAATCCGTGATGCATGAAACATGTTCGGAATACGGAATGCCATGGTTATGTAAACAATGTAAATTACATGTGTATTGGTGAGAATTCGCTCAAAGAGGGTTTTCTACTGCCAAATGTCCGATTTTAGAACCTGGTGATAAAAAAACTTATGAAGTCAGAGTAAATATTTCAAAGTGTAATATATGCCTTCTTTGGTGGATGAAAGTTCACTAATCCACATGCTCACAACTCAGAAACGCATGTTTCTCGAATCCGTCATGCATGTATCATGTACGGAACCCGGAATGCCATGTTGATGGAATTCATGTAAATTATACATCTATTAGGTTGAATACACTCCAGAAGTATTCTTCTGTGAAAAATGAACGAATTCGAAACTTGTGTTAGGGAAAGCTTGTGAAAATGTGTACACGAGTCTATATGAAATTATTCCTTTTATAGAGGATGAAAAATCAGTAATCCACATGGTCACAACTCAGGAATGCATGTATGTCGAATCCGTCATGCATGTAACATGTACGGAACACGGAATATCATGTTGAAGGGATCTATTCAAATTACATATCTCTAGGGTAGAATTTGCTCCAAGAGGGTTTTTCTGGGATCAAAGTGTGATTCTTGAAACTGGTGATAAGAGAAGCAACGAAGTCCAAGGAACTATTTCAAAGTGCATAAGTAACTTGTTTGGTGGTTGAAACATCTGTCATGCGCATGTTCACAGCTCAGAAATGCATGTTTGAGGAATCCGTGATGCATGAAACATGTTCGGAATACGGAATGCCATGGTTATGTAAACAATGTAAAGTACATGTGTATTGGTGAGAATTCACTCAAAGAGTGTTTTCTACTGCCAAATGTCCGATTTTAGAACCTGGTGATACAAAAAACTTATGAAGTCAGAGTAAATATTTCAAAGTGTAATATATGCCTTCTTTGGTGGATGAAAGTTCACTAATCCACATGCTCACAACTCAGAAACGCATGTTTCTCGAATCCGTCATGCATGTATCATGTACGGAACCCGGAATGCCATGTTGATGGAATTCATGTAAATCATACATCTATTAGGTTGAATACACTCCAGAAGTATTCTTCTGTGAAAAATGAACGAATTCGAAACTTGTGTCAGGGAAAGCTTGTGAAAATGTGTACACGAGTCTATATGAAATTATTCCTTTTATAGAGGATGAAAAATCAGTAATCCACATGCTCACAACTCAGGAATGCATGTTTGTCGAATCCGTCATGCATGTAACATGTACGGAACATGGAATATCATGTTGAAGGGATCTATTCAAATTACATATCTCTAGGGTAGAATTCGCTCCAAGAGGGTTTTTCTGGGATCAAAGTGTGATTCTTGAAACTGGTGATAGGAGAAGCAACGAAGTCCAAGGAACTATTTCAAAGTGCATAAGTAACTTGTTTGGTGGTTGAAACATCTGTCATGCGCATGTTCACAGCTCAGAAATGCATGTTTGAGGAATCCGTGATGCATGAAACATGTTCGGAATACGGAATGCCATGGTTATGTAAACAATGTAAATTACATGTGTATTGGTGAGAATTCGCTCAAAGAGTGTTTTCTACTGCCAAATGTCCGATTTTAGAACCTGGTGATACAAAAAACTTATGAAGTCAGAGTAAATATTTCAAAGTGTAATATATGCCTTCTTTGGTGGATGAAAGTTCACTAATCCACATGCTCACAACTCAGAAACGCATGTTTCTCGAATCCGTCATGCATGTATCATGTACGGAACCCGGAATGCCATGTTGATGGAATTCATGTAAATTATATATCTATTAGGTTGAATACACTCCAGAAGTATTCTTCTGTGAAAAATGAACGAATTCGAAACTTGTGTTAGGGAAAGCTTGTGAAAATGTGTACACGAGTCTATATGAAATTATTCCTTTTATAGAGGATGAAAAATCAGTAATCCACATGGTCACAACTCAGGAATGCATGTATGTCGAATCCGTCATGCATGTAACATGTACGGAACACGGAATATCATGTTGAAGGAATCTATTCAAATTACATATCTCTAGGGTAGAATTCGCTCCAAGAGGGTTTTTCTGGGATCAAAGTGTGATTCTTGAAACTGGTGATAGGAGAAGCAACGAAGTCCAAGGAACTATTTCAAAGTGCATAAGTAACTTGTTTGGTGGTTGAAACATCTGTCATGCGCATGTTCACAGCTCAGAAATGCATGTTTGAGGAATCCGTGATGCATGAAACATGTTCGGAATACGGAATGCCATGGTTATGTAAACAATGTAAATTACATGTGTATTGGTGAGAATTCGCTCAAAGAGTGTTTTCTACTGCCAAATGTCCGATTTTAGAACCTGGTGATACAAAAAACTTATGAAGTCAGAGTAAATATTTCAAAGTGTAATATATGCCTTCTTTGGTGGATGAAAGTTCACTAATCCACATGCTCACAACTCAGAAACGCATGTTTCTCGAATCCGTCATGCATGTATCATGTACGGAACCAGGAATGCCATGTTGATGGAATTCATGTTAATTATACATCTATTTGGTTGAATACAGTCCAGAAGTATTCTTCTGTGAAAAATGAACGAATTCGAAACTTGTGTTAGGGAAAGCTTGTGAAAATGTGTACACGAGTCTATATGAAATTATTCCTTTTATAGAGGATGAAAAATCAGTAATCCACATGCTCACAACTCAGGAATGCATGTTTGTCCAATCCGTCATGCATGTAACATGTACGGAACACGGAATATCATGTTGAAGGAATCTATTCAAATTACATATCTCTAGGGGAGAATTCGCTCCAAGAGGGTTTTTCTGGGATCAAAGTGTGATTCTTGAAACTGGTGAAAGGAGAAGCAACGAAGTCCAAGGAACTATTTCAAAGTGCATAAGTAACTTGTTTGGTGGTTGAAACATCTGTCATGCGCATGTTCACAGCTCAGAAATGCATGTTTGAGGAATCCGTGATGCATGAAACATGTTCAGAATACGGAATGCCATGGTTATGTAAACAATGTAAATTACGTGTGTATTGGTGAGAATTCGCTCAAAGAGTGTTTTCTACTGCCAAATGTCCGATTTTAGAACCTGGTGATACAAAAAACTTATGAAGTCAGAGTAAATATTTCAAAGTGTAATATATGCCTTCTTTGGTGGATGAAAGTTCACTAATCCACATGCTCACAACTCAGAAACGCATGTTTCTCGAATCCGTCATGCATGTATCATGTACGGAACCCGGAATGCCATGTTGATGGAATTCATGTAAATTATATATCTATTAGGTTGAATACACTCCAGAAGTATTCTTCTGTGAAAAATGAACGAATTCGAAACTTGTGTTAGGGAAAGCTTGTGAAAATGTGTACACGAGTCTATATGAAATTATTCCTTTTATAGAGGATGAAAAATCAGTAATCCACATGCTCACAACTCAGGAATGCATGTTTGTCGAATCCGTCATGCATGTAACATGTACGGAACACGGAATATCATGTTGAAGGAATCTATTCAAATTACATATCTCTAGGGTAGAATTCGCTCCAAGAGGGTTTTTCTGGGATCAAAGTGTGATTCTTGAAACTGGTGATAGGAGAAGCAACGAAGTCCAAGGAACTATTTCAAAGTGCATAAGTAACTTGTTTGGTGGTTGAAACATCTGTCATGCGCATGTTCACAGCTCAGAAATGCATGTTTGAGGAATCCGTGATGCATGAAACATGTTCGGAATACGGAATGCCATGGTTATGTAAACAATGTAAATTACATGTGTATTGGTGAGAATTCGCTCAAAGAGTGTTTTCTACTGCCAAATGTCCGATTTTAGAACCTGGTGATACAAAAAACTTATGAAGTCAGAGTAAATATTTCAAAGTGTAATATATGCCTTCTTTGGTGGATGAAAGTTCACTAATCCACATGCTCACAACTCAGAAACGCATGTTTCTCGAATCCGTCATGCATGTATCATGTACGGAATCCGGAATGCCATGTTGATGGAATTCATGTAAATTATACATCTATTAGTTTGAATACACTCCAGAAGTATTCTTCTGTGAAAAATGAACGAATTCGAAACTTGTGTTAGGGAAAGCTTGTGAAAATGTGTACACGAGTCTATATGAAATTATTCCTTTTATAGAGGATGAAAAATCAGTAATCCACATGGTCACAACTCAGGAATGCATGTATGTCGAATCCGTCATCCATGTAACATGTACGGAACACGGAATATCATGTTGAAGGAATCTATTCAAATTACATATCTCTAGGGTAGAATTCGCTCCAAGAGGGTTTTTCTGGGATCAAAGTGTGATTCTTGAAACTGGTGATAGGAGAAGCAACGAAGTCCAAGGAACTATTTCAAAGTGCATAAGTAACTTGTTTGGTGGTTGAAACATCTGTCATGCGCATGTTCACAGCTCAGAAATGCATGTTTGAGGAATCCGTGATGCATGAAACATGTTCGGAATACGGAATGCCATGGTTATGTAAACAATGTAAATTACATGTGTATTGGTGAGAATTCGCTCAAAGAGTGTTTTCTACTGCCAAATGTCCGATTTTAGAACCTGGTGATACAAAAAACTTATGAAGTCAGAGTAAATATTTCAAAGTGTAATATATGCCTTCTTTGGTGGATGAAAGTTCACTAATCCACATGCTCACAACTCAGAAACGCATGTTTCTCGAATCCGTCATGCATGTATCATGTACGGAACCCGGAATGCCATGTTGATGGAATTCATGTACATTATATATCTATTAGGTTGAATACACTCCAGAAGTATTCTTCTGTGAAAAATGAACGAATTCGAAACTTGTGTTAGGGAAAGCTTGTGAAAATGTGTACACGAGTCTATATGAAATTATTCCTTTTATAGAGGATGAAAAATCAGTAATCCACATGCTCACAACTCAGGAATGCATGTATGTCGAATCCGTCATGCATGTAACATGTACGGAACACGGAATATCATGTTGAAGGAATCTATTCAAATTACATATCTCTAGGGTAGAATTCGCTCCAAGAGGGTTTTTCTGGGATCAAAGTGTGATTCTTGAAACTGGTGATAGGAGAAGCAACGAAGTCCAAGGAACTATTTCAAAGTGCATAAGTAACTTGTTTGGTGGTTGAAACATCTGTCATGCGCATGTTCACAGCTCAGAAATGCATGTTTGAGGAATCCGTGATGCATGAAACATGTTCGGAATACGGAATGCCATGGTTATGTAAACAATGTAAATTACATGTGTATTGGTGAGAATTCGCTCAAAGAGGGTTTTCTACTGCCAAATGTCCGATTTTAGAACCTGGTGATAAAAAAACTTATGAAGTCAGAGTAAATATTTCAAAGTGTAATATATGCCTTCTTTGGTGGATGAAAGTTCACTAATCCACATGCTCACAACTCAGAAACGCATGTTTCTCGAATCCGTCATGCATGTATCATGTACGGAACCAGGAATGCCATGTTGATGGAATTCATGTTAATTATACATCTATTTGGTTGAATACAGTCCAGAAGTATTCTTCTGTGAAAAATGAACGAATTCGAAACTTGTGTTAGGGAAAGCTTGTGAAAATGTGTACACGAGTCTATATGAAATTATTCCTTTTATAGAGGATGAAAAATCAGTAATCCACATGCTCACAACTCAGGAATGCATGTTTGTCCAATCCGTCATGCATGTAACATGTACGGAACACGGAATATCATGTTGAAGGAATCTATTCAAATTACATATCTCTAGGGTAGAATTCGCTCCAAGAGGGTTTTTCTGGGATCAAAGTGTGATTCTTGAAACTGGTGAAAGGAGAAGCAACGAAGTCCAAGGAACTATTTCAAAGTGCATAAGTAACTTGTTTGGTGGTTGAAACATCTGTCATGCGCATGTTCACAGCTCAGAAATGCATGTTTGAGGAATCCGTGATGCATGAAACATGTTCAGAATACGGAATGCCATGGTTATGTAAACAATGTAAATTACGTGTGTATTGGTGAGAATTCGCTCAAAGAGGGTTTTCTACTGCCAAATGTCCGATTTTAGAACCTGGTGATACAAAAAACTTATGAAGTCAGAGTAAATATTTCAAAGTGTAATATATGACTTCTTTGGTGGATGAAAGTTCACTAATCCACATGCTCACAACTCAGAAACGCATGTTTCTCGAATCCGTCATGCATGTATCATGTACGGAACCCGGAATGCCATGTTGATGGAATTCATGTAAATTATATATCTATTAGGTTGAATACACTCCAGAAGTATTCTTCTGTGAAAAATGAACGAATTCGAAACTTGTGTTAGGGAAAGCTTGTGAAAATGTGTACACGAGTCTATATGAAATTATTCCTTTTATAGAGGATGAAAAATCAGTAATCCACATGCTCACAACTCAGGAATGCATGTTTGTCGAATCCGTCATGCATGTAACATGTACGGAACACGGAATATCATGTTGAAGGAATCTATTCAAATTACATATCTCTAGGGTAGAATTCGCTCCAAGAGGGTTTTTCTGGGATCAAAGTGTGATTCTTGAAACTGGTGATAGGAGAAGCAACGAAGTCCAAGGAACTATTTCAAAGTGCATAAGTAACTTGTTTGGTGGTTGAAACATCTGTCATGCGCATGTTCACAGCTCAGAAATGCATGTTTGAGGAATCCGTGATGCATGAAACATGTTCGGAATACGGAATGCCATGGTTATGTAAACAATGTAAATTACATGTGTATTGGTGAGAATTCGCTCAAAGAGTGTTTTCTACTGCCAAATGTCCGATTTTAGAACCTGGTGATACAAAAAACTTATGAAGTCAGAGTAAATATTTCAAAGTGTAATATATGCCTTCTTTGGTGGATGAAAGTTCACTAATCCACATGCTCACAACTCAGAAACGCATGTTTCTCGAATCCGTCATGCATGTATCATGTACGGAACCCGGAATGCCATGTTGATGGAATTCATGTAAATTATACATCTATTAGGTTGAATACACTCCAGAAGTATTCTTCTGTGAAAAATGAACGAATTCGAAACTTGTGTTAGGGAAAGCTTGTGAAAATGTGTACACGAGTCTATATGAAATGATTCCTTTTATAGAGGATGAAAAATCAGTAATCCACATGCTCACAACTCAGGAATGCATGTATGTCGAATCCGTCATGCATGTAACATGTACGGAACACGGAATATCATGTTGAAGGAATCTATTCAAATTACATATCTCTAGGGTAGAATTCGCTCCAAGAGGGTTTTTCTGGGATCAAAGTGTGATTCTTGAAACTGGTGATAGGAGAAGCAACGAAGTCCAAGGAACTATTTCAAAGTGCATAAGTAACTTGTTTGGTGGTTGAAACATCTGTCATGCGCATGTTCACAGCTCAGAAATGCATGTTTGAGGAATCCGTGATGCATGAAACATGTTCGGAATACGGAATGCCATGGTTATGTAAACAATGTAAATTACATGTGTATTGGTGAGAATTCGCTCAAAGAGGGTTTTCTACTGCCAAATGTCCGATTTTAGAACCTGGTGATAAAAAAACTTATGAAGTCACAGTAAATATTTCAAAGTGTAATATATGCCTTCTTTGGTGGATGAAAGTTCACTAATCCACATGCTCACAACTCAGAAACGCATGTTTCTCGAATCCGTCATGCATGTATCATGTACGGAACCCGGAATGCCATGTTGATGGAATTCATGTAAATTATACATCTATTAGGTTGAATACACTCCAGAAGTATTCTTCTGTGAAAAATGAACGAATTCGAAACTTGTGTTAGGGAAAGCTTGTGAAAATGTGTACACGAGTCTATATGAAATTATTCCTTTTATAGAGGATGAAAAATCAGTAATCCACATGGTCACAACTCAGGAATGCATGTATGTCGAATCCGTCATGCATGTAACATGTACGGAACACGGAATATCATGTTGAAGGGATCTATTCAAATTACATATCTCTAGGGTAGAATTTGCTCCAAGAGGGTTTTTCTGGGATCAAAGTGTGATTCTTGAAACTGGTGATAAGAGAAGCAACGAAGTCCAAGGAACTATTTCAAAGTGCATAAGTAACTTGTTTGGTGGTTGAAACATCTGTCATGCGCATGTTCACAGCTCAGAAATGCATGTTTGAGGAATCCGTGATGCATGAAACATGTTCGGAATACGGAATGCCATGGTTATGTAAACAATGTAAAGTACATGTGTATTGGTGAGAATTCACTCAAAGAGTGTTTTCTACTGCCAAATGTCCGATTTTAGAACCTGGTGATACAAAAAACTTATGAAGTCAGAGTAAATATTTCAAAGTGTAATATATGCCTTCTTTGGTGGATGAAAGTTCACTAATCCACATGCTCACAACTCAGAAACGCATGTTTCTCGAATCCGTCATGCATGTATCATGTACGGAACCCGGAATGCCATGTTGATGGAATTCATGTAAATCATACATCTATTAGGTTGAATACACTCCAGAAGTATTCTTCTGTGAAAAATGAACGAATTCGAAACTTGTGTCAGGGAAAGCTTGTGAAAATGTGTACACGAGTCTATATGAAATTATTCCTTTTATAGAGGATGAAAAATCAGTAATCCACATGCTCACAACTCAGGAATGCATGTTTGTCGAATCCGTCATGCATGTAACATGTACGGAACATGGAATATCATGTTGAAGGGATCTATTCAAATTACATATCTCTAGGGTAGAATTCGCTCCAAGAGGGTTTTTCTGGGATCAAAGTGTGATTCTTGAAACTGGTGATAGGAGAAGCAACGAAGTCCAAGGAACTATTTCAAAGTGCATAAGTAACTTGTTTGGTGGTTGAAACATCTGTCATGCGCATGTTCACAGCTCAGAAATGCATGTTTGAGGAATCCGTGATGCATGAAACATGTTCGGAATACGGAATGCCATGGTTATGTAAACAATGTAAATTACATGTGTATTGGTGAGAATTCGCTCAAAGAGTGTTTTCTACTGCCAAATGTCCGATTTTAGAACCTGGTGATACAAAAAACTTATGAAGTCAGAGTAAATATTTCAAAGTGTAATATATGCCTTCTTTGGTGGATGAAAGTTCACTAATCCACATGCTCACAACTCAGAAACGCATGTTTCTCGAATCCGTCATGCATGTATCATGTACGGAACCCGGAATGCCATGTTGATGGAATTCATGTAAATTATATATCTATTAGGTTGAATACACTCCAGAAGTATTCTTCTGTGAAAAATGAACGAATTCGAAACTTGTGTTAGGGAAAGCTTGTGAAAATGTGTACACGAGTCTATATGAAATTATTCCTTTTATAGAGGATGAAAAATCAGTAATCCACATGGTCACAACTCAGGAATGCATGTATGTCGAATCCGTCATGCATGTAACATGTACGGAACACGGAATATCATGTTGAAGGAATCTATTCAAATTACATATCTCTAGGGTAGAATTCGCTCCAAGAGGGTTTTTCTGGGATCAAAGTGTGATTCTTGAAACTGGTGATAGGAGAAGCAACGAAGTCCAAGGAACTATTTCAAAGTGCATAAGTAACTTGTTTGGTGGTTGAAACATCTGTCATGCGCATGTTCACAGCTCAGAAATGCATGTTTGAGGAATCCGTGATGCATGAAACATGTTCGGAATACGGAATGCCATGGTTATGTAAACAATGTAAATTACATGTGTATTGGTGAGAATTCGCTCAAAGAGTGTTTTCTACTGCCAAATGTCCGATTTTAGAACCTGGTGATACAAAAAACTTATGAAGTCAGAGTAAATATTTCAAAGTGTAATATATGCCTTCTTTGGTGGATGAAAGTTCACTAATCCACATGCTCACAACTCAGAAACGCATGTTTCTCGAATCCGTCATGCATGTATCATGTACGGAACCAGGAATGCCATGTTGATGGAATTCATGTTAATTATACATCTATTTGGTTGAATACAGTCCAGAAGTATTCTTCTGTGAAAAATGAACGAATTCGAAACTTGTGTTAGGGAAAGCTTGTGAAAATGTGTACACGAGTCTATATGAAATTATTCCTTTTATAGAGGATGAAAAATCAGTAATCCACATGCTCACAACTCAGGAATGCATGTTTGTCCAATCCGTCATGCATGTAACATGTACGGAACACGGAATATCATGTTGAAGGAATCTATTCAAATTACATATCTCTAGGGGAGAATTCGCTCCAAGAGGGTTTTTCTGGGATCAAAGTGTGATTCTTGAAACTGGTGAAAGGAGAAGCAACGAAGTCCAAGGAACTATTTCAAAGTGCATAAGTAACTTGTTTGGTGGTTGAAACATCTGTCATGCGCATGTTCACAGCTCAGAAATGCATGTTTGAGGAATCCGTGATGCATGAAACATGTTCAGAATACGGAATGCCATGGTTATGTAAACAATGTAAATTACGTGTGTATTGGTGAGAATTCGCTCAAAGAGTGTTTTCTACTGCCAAATGTCCGATTTTAGAACCTGGTGATACAAAAAACTTATGAAGTCAGAGTAAATATTTCAAAGTGTAATATATGCCTTCTTTGGTGGATGAAAGTTCACTAATCCACATGCTCACAACTCAGAAACGCATGTTTCTCGAATCCGTCATGCATGTATCATGTACGGAACCCGGAATGCCATGTTGATGGAATTCATGTAAATTATATATCTATTAGGTTGAATACACTCCAGAAGTATTCTTCTGTGAAAAATGAACGAATTCGAAACTTGTGTTAGGGAAAGCTTGTGAAAATGTGTACACGAGTCTATATGAAATTATTCCTTTTATAGAGGATGAAAAATCAGTAATCCACATGCTCACAACTCAGGAATGCATGTTTGTCGAATCCGTCATGCATGTAACATGTACGGAACACGGAATATCATGTTGAAGGAATCTATTCAAATTACATATCTCTAGGGTAGAATTCGCTCCAAGAGGGTTTTTCTGGGATCAAAGTGTGATTCTTGAAACTGGTGATAGGAGAAGCAACGAAGTCCAAGGAACTATTTAAAAGTGCATAAGTAACTTGTTTGGTGGTTGAAACATCTGTCATGCGCATGTTCACAGCTCAGAAATGCATGTTTGAGGAATCCGTGATGCATGAAACATGTTCGGAATACGGAATGCCATGGTTATGTAAACAATGTAAATTACATGTGTATTGGTGAGAATTCGCTCAAAGAGTGTTTTCTACTGCCAAATGTCCGATTTTAGAACCTGGTGATACAAAAAACTTATGAAGTCAGAGTAAATATTTCAAAGTGTAATATATGCCTTCTTTGGTGGATGAAAGTTCACTAATCCACATGCTCACAACTCAGAAACGCATGTTTCTCGAATCCGTCATGCATGTATCATGTACGGAATCCGGAATGCCATGTTGATGGAATTCATGTAAATTATACATCTATTAGTTTGAATACACTCCAGAAGTATTCTTCTGTGAAAAATGAACGAATTCGAAACTTGTGTTAGGGAAAGCTTGTGAAAATGTGTACACGAGTCTATATGAAATTATTCCTTTTATAGAGGATGAAAAATCAGTAATCCACATGGTCACAACTCAGGAATGCATGTATGTCGAATCCGTCATCCATGTAACATGTACGGAACACGGAATATCATGTTGAAGGAATCTATTCAAATTACATATCTCTAGGGTAGAATTCGCTCCAAGAGGGTTTTTCTGGGATCAAAGTGTGATTCTTGAAACTGGTGATAGGAGAAGCAACGAAGTCCAAGGAACTATTTCAAAGTGCATAAGTAACTTGTTTGGTGGTTGAAACATCTGTCATGCGCATGTTCACAGCTCAGAAATGCATGTTTGAGGAATCCGTGATGCATGAAACATGTTCGGAATACGGAATGCCATGGTTATGTAAACAATGTAAATTACATGTGTATTGGTGAGAATTCGCTCAAAGAGTGTTTTCTACTGCCAAATGTCCGATTTTAGAACCTGGTGATACAAAAAACTTATGAAGTCAGAGTAAATATTTCAAAGTGTAATATATGCCTTCTTTGGTGGATGAAAGTTCACTAATCCACATGCTCACAACTCAGAAACGCATGTTTCTCGAATCCGTCATGCATGTATCATGTACGGAACCCGGAATGCCATGTTGATGGAATTCATGTAAATTATATATCTATTAGGTTGAATACACTCCAGAAGTATTCTTCTGTGAAAAATGAACGAATTCGAAACTTGTCTTAGGGAAAGCTTGTGAAAATGTGTACACGAGTCTATATGAAATTATTCCTTTTATAGAGGATGAAAAATCAGTAATCCACATGCTCACAACTCAGGAATGCATGTATGTCGAATCCGTCATGCATGTAACATGTACGGAACACGGAATATCATGTTGAAGGAATCTATTCAAATTACATATCTCTAGGGTAGAATTTGCTCCAAGAGGGTTTTTCTGGGATCAAAGTGTGATTCTTGAAACTGGTGATAGGAGAAGCAACGAAGTCCAAGGAACTATTTCAAAGTGCATAAGTAACTTGTTTGGTGGTTGAAACATCTGTCATGCGCATGTTCACAGCTCAGAAATGCATGTTTGAGGAATCCGTGATGCATGAAACATGTTCGGAATACGGAATGCCATGGTTATGTAAACAATGTAAATTACATGTGTATTGGTGAGAATTCGCTCAAAGAGTGTTTTCTACTGCCAAATGTCCGATTTTAGAACCTGGTGATACAAAAAACTTATGAAGTCAGAGTAAATATTTCAAAGTGTAATATATGCCTTCTTTGGTGGATGAAAGTTCACTAATCCACATGCTCACAACTCAGAAACGCATGTTTCTCGAATCCGTCATGCATGTATCATGTACGGAACCAGGAATGCCATGTTGATGGAATTCATGTTAATTATACATCTATTTGGTTGAATACAGTCCAGAAGTATTCTTCTGTGAAAAATGAACGAATTCGAAACTTGTGTTAGGGAAAGCTTGTGAAAATGTGTACACGAGTCTATATGAAATTATTCCTTTTATAGAGGATGAAAAATCAGTAATCCACATGCTCACAACTCAGGAATGCATGTATGTCGAATCCGTCATGCATGTAACATGTACGGAACACGGAATATCATGTTGAAGGAATCTATTCAAATTACATATCTCTAGGGTAGAATTCGCTCCAAGAGGGTTTTTCTGGGATCAAAGTGTGATTCTTGAAACTGGTGATAGGAGAAGCAACGAAGTCCAAGGAACTATTTCAAAGTGCATAAGTAACTTGTTTGGTGGTTGAAACATCTGTCATGCGCATGTTCACAGCTCAGAAATGCATGTTTGAGGAATCCGTGATGCATGAAACATGTTCAGAATACGGAATGCCATGGTTATGTAAACAATGTAAATTACGTGTGTATTGGTGAGAATTCGTTCAAAGAGTGTTTTCTACTGCCAAATGTCCGATTTTAGAACCTGGTGATACAAAAAACTTATGAAGTCAGAGTAAATATTTCAAAGTGTAATATATGCCTTCTTTGGTGGATGAAAGTTCACTAATCCACATGCTCACAACTCAGAAACGCATGTTTCTCGAATCCGTCATGCATGTATCATGTACGGAACCCGGAATGCCATGTTGATGGAATTCATGTAAATTATATATCTATTAGGTTGAATACACTCCAGAAGTATTCTTCTGTGAAAAATGAACGAATTCGAAACTTGTCTTAGGGAAAGCTTGTGAAAATGTGTACACGAGTCTATATGAAATTATTCCTTTTATAGAGGATGAAAAATCAGTAATCCACATGCTCACAACTCAGGAATGCATGTATGTCGAATCCGTCATGCATGTAACATGTACGGAACACGGAATATCATGTTGAAGGAATCTATTCAAATTACATATCTCTAGGGTAGAATTTGCTCCAAGAGGGTTTTTCTGGGATCAAAGTGTGATTCTTGAAACTGGTGATAGGAGAAGCAACGAAGTCCAAGGAACTATTTCAAAGTGCATAAGTAACTTGTTTGGTGGTTGAAACATCTGTCATGCGCATGTTCACAGCTCAGAAATGCATGTTTGAGGAATCCGTGATGCATGAAACATGTTCGGAATACGGAATGCCATGGTTATGTAAACAATGTAAATTACATGTGTATTGGTGAGAATTCGCTCAAAGAGTGTTTTCTACTGCCAAATGTCCGATTTTAGAACCTGGTGATACAAAAAACTTATGAAGTCAGAGTAAATATTTCAAAGTGTAATATATGCCTTCTTTGGTGGATGAAAGTTCACTAATCCACATGCTCACAACTCAGAAACGCATGTTTCTCGAATCCGTCATGCATGTATCATGTACGGAACCAGGAATGCCATGTTGATGGAATTCATGTTAATTATACATCTATTTGGTTGAATACAGTCCAGAAGTATTCTTCTGTGAAAAATGAACGAATTCGAAACTTGTGTTAGGGAAAGCTTGTGAAAATGTGTACACGAGTCTATATGAAATTATTCCTTTTATAGAGGATGAAAAATCAGTAATCCACATGCTCACAACTCAGGAATGCATGTATGTCGAATCCGTCATGCATGTAACATGTACGGAACACGGAATATCATGTTGAAGGAATCTATTCAAATTACATATCTCTAGGGTAGAATTCGCTCCAAGAGGGTTTTTCTGGGATCAAAGTGTGATTCTTGAAACTGGTGATAGGAGAAGCAACGAAGTCCAAGGAACTATTTCAAAGTGCATAAGTAACTTGTTTGGTGGTTGAAACATCTGTCATGCGCATGTTCACAGCTCAGAAATGCATGTTTGAGGAATCCGTGATGCATGAAACATGTTCAGAATACGGAATGCCATGGTTATGTAAACAATGTAAATTACGTGTGTATTGGTGAGAATTCGTTCAAAGAGTGTTTTCTACTGCCAAATGTCCGATTTTAGAACCTGGTGATACAAAAAACTTATGAAGTCAGAGTAAATATTTCAAAGTGTAATATATGCCTTCTTTGGTGGATGAAAGTTCACTAATCCACATGCTCACAACTCAGAAACGCATGTTTCTCGAATCCGTCATGCATGTATCATGTACGGAACCAGGAATGCCATGTTGATGGAATTCATGTTAATTATACATCTATTTGGTTGAATACAGTCCAGAAGTATTCTTCTGTGAAAAATGAACGAATTCGAAACTTGTGTTAGGGAAAGCTTGTGAAAATGTGTACACGAGTCTATATGAAATTATTCCTTTTATAGAGGATGAAAAATCAGTAATCCACATGCTCACAACTCAGGAATGCATGTTTGTCCAATCCGTCATGCATGTAACATGTACGGAACACGGAATATCATGTTGAAGGAATCTATTCAAATTACATATCTCTAGGGTAGAATTCGCTCCAAGAGGGTTTTTCTGGGATCAAAGTGTGATTCTTGAAACTGGTGATAGGAGAAGCAACGAAGTCCAAGGAACTATTTCAAAGTGCATAAGTAACTTGTTTGGTGGTTGAAACATCTGTCATGCGCATGTTCACAGCTCAGAAATGCATGTTTGAGGAATCCGTGATGCATGAAACATGTTCAGAATACGGAATGCCATGGTTATGTAAACAATGTAAATTACGTGTGTATTGGTGAGAATTCGCTCAAAGAGTGTTTTCTACTGCCAAATGTACGATTTTAGAACCTGGTGATACAAAAAACTTATGAAGTCAGAGTAAATATTTCAAAGTGTAATATATGCCTTCTTTGGTGGATGAAAGTTCACTAATCCACATGCTCACAACTCAGAAACGCATGTTTCTCGAATCCGTCATGCATGTATCATGTACGGAACCCGGAATGCCATGTTGATGGAATTCATGTAAATTATATATCTATTAGGTTGAATACACTCCAGAAGTATTCTTCTGTGAAAAATGAACGAATTCGAAACTTGTGTTAGGGAAAGCTTGTGAAAATGTGTACACGAGTCTATATGAAATTATTCCTTTTATAGAGGATGAAAAATCAGTAATCCACATGCTCACAACTCAGGAATGCATGTATGTCGAATCCGTCATGCATGTAACATGTACGGAACACGGAATATCATGTTGAAGGAATCTATTCAAATTACATATCTCTAGGGTAGAATTCGCTCCAAGAGGGTTTTTCTGGGATCAAAGTGTGATTCTTGAAACTGGTGATAGGAGAAGCAACGAAGTCCAAGGAACTATTTCAAAGTGCATAAGTAACTTGTTTGGTGGTTGAAACATCTGTCATGCGCATGTTCACAGCTCAGAAATGCATGTTTGAGGAATCCGTGATGCATGAAACATGTTCAGAATACGGAATGCCATGGTTATGTAAACAATGTAAATTACGTGTGTATTGGTGAGAATTCGCTCAAAGAGTGTTTTCTACTGCCAAATGTCCGATTTTAGAACCTGGTGATACAAAAAACTTATGAAGTCAGAGTAAATATTTCAAAGTGTAATATATGCCTTCTTTGGTGGATGAAAGTTCACTAATCCACATGCTCACAACTCAGAAACGCATGTTTCTCGAATCCGTCATGCATGTATCATGTACGGAACCAGGAATGCCATGTTGATGGAATTCATGTTAATTATACATCTATTTGGTTGAATACAGTCCAGAAGTATTCTTCTGTGAAAAATGAACGAATTCGAAACTTGTGTTAGGGAAAGCTTGTGAAAATGTGTACACGAGTCTATATGAAATTATTCCTTTTATAGAGGATGAAAAATCAGTAATCCACATGCTCACAACTCAGGAATGCATGTTTGTCCAATCCGTCATGCATGTAACATGTACGGAACACGGAATATCATGTTGAAGGAATCTATTCAAATTACATATCTCTAGGGTAGAATTCGCTCCAAGAGGGTTTTTCTGGGATCAAAGTGTGATTCTTGAAACTGGTGATAGGAGAAGCAACGAAGTCCAAGGAACTATTTCAAAGTGCATAAGTAACTTGTTTGGTGGTTGAAACATCTGTCATGCGCATGTTCACAGCTCAGAAATGCATGTTTGAGGAATCCGTGATGCATGAAACATGTTCAGAATACGGAATGCCATGGTTATGTAAACAATGTAAATTACGTGTGTATTGGTGAGAATTCGCTCAAAGAGTGTTTTCTACTGCCAAATGTCCGATTTTAGAACCTGGTGATACAAAAAACTTATGAAGTCAGAGTAAATATTTCAAAGTGTAATATATGCCTTCTTTGGTGGATGAAAGTTCACTAATCCACATGCTCACAACTCAGAAACGCATGTTTCTCGAATCCGTCATGCATGTATCATGTACGGAACCCGGAATGCCATGTTGATGGAATTCATGTAAATTATATATCTATTAGGTTGAATACACTCCAGAAGTATTCTTCTGTGAAAAATGAACGAATTCGAAACTTGTGTTAGGGAAAGCTTGTGAAAATGTGTACACGAGTCTATATGAAATTATTCCTTTTATAGAGGATGAAAAATCAGTAATCCACATGCTCACAACTCAGGAATGCATGTTTGTCGAATCCGTCATGCATGTAACATGTACGGAACACGGAATATCATGTTGAAGGAATCTATTCAAATTACATATCTCTAGGGTAGAATTCGCTCCAAGAGGGTTTTTCTGGGATCAAAGTGTGATTCTTGAAACTGGTGATAGGAGAAGCAACGAAGTCCAAGGAACTATTTCAAAGTGCATAAGTAACTTGTTTGGTGGTTGAAACATCTGTCATGCGCATGTTCACAGCTCAGAAATGCATGTTTGAGGAATCCGTGATGCATGAAACATGTTCGGAATACGGAATGCCATGGTTATGTAAACAATGTAAATTACATGTGTATTGGTGAGAATTCGCTCAAAGAGTGTTTTCTACTGCCAAATGTCCGATTTTAGAACCTGGTGATACAAAAAACTTATGAAGTCAGAGTAAATATTTCAAAGTGTAATATATGCCTTCTTTGGTGGATGAAAGTTCACTAATCCACATGCTCACAACTCAGAAACGCATGTTTCTCGAATCCGTCATGCATGTATCATGTACGGAACCAGGAATGCCATGTTGATGGAATTCATGTTAATTATACATCTATTTGGTTGAATACAGTCCAGAAGTATTCTTCTGTGAAAAATGAACGAATTCGAAACTTGTGTTAGGGAAAGCTTGTGAAAATGTGTACACGAGTCTATATGAAATTATTCCTTTTATAGAGGATGAAAAATCAGTAATCCACATGCTCACAACTCAGGAATGCATGTTTGTCCAATCCGTCATGCATGTAACATGTACGGAACACGGAATATCATGTTGAAGGAATCTATTCAAATTACATATCTCTAGGGTAGAATTCGCTCCAAGAGGGTTTTTCTGGGATCAAAGTGTGATTCTTGAAACTGGTGATAGGAGAAGCAACGAAGTCCAAGGAACTATTTCAAAGTGCATAAGTAACTTGTTTGGTGGTTGAAACATCTGTCATGCGCATGTTCACAGCTCAGAAATGCATGTTTGAGGAATCCGTGATGCATGAAACATGTTCAGAATACGGAATGCCATGGTTATGTAAACAATGTAAATTACGTGTGTATTGGTGAGAATTCGCTCAAAGAGTGTTTTCTACTGCCAAATATCCGATTTTAGAACCTGGTGATACAAAAAACTTATGAAGTCAGAGTAAATATTTCAAAGTGTAATATATGCCTTCTTTGGTGGATGAAAGTTCACTAATCCACATGCTCACAACTCAGAAACGCATGTTTCTCGAATCCGTCATGCATGTACCATGTACGGAACCCGGAATGCCATGTTGATGGAATTCATGTAAATTATATATCTATTAGGTTGAATACACTCCAGAAGTATTCTTCTGTGAAAAATGAACGAATTCGAAACTTGTGTTAGGGAAAGCTTGTGAAAATGTGTACACGAGTCTATATGAAATTATTCCTTTTATAGAGGATGAAAAATCAGTAATCCACATGCTCACAACTCAGGAATGCATGTTTGTCGAATCCGTCATGCATGTAACATGTACGGAACACGGAATATCATGTTGAAGGAATCTATTCAAATTACATATCTCTAGGGTAGAATTCGCTCCAAGAGGGTTTTTCTGGGATCAAAGTGTGATTCTTGAAACTGGTGATAGGAGAAGCAACGAAGTCCAAGGAACTATTTCAAAGTGCATAAGTAACTTGTTTGGTGGTTGAAACATCTGTCATGCGCATGTTCACAGCTCAGAAATGCATGTTTGAGGAATCCGTGATGCATGAAACATGTTCGGAATACGGAATGCCATGGTTATGTAAACAATGTAAATTACATGTGTATTGGTGAGAATTCGCTCAAAGAGTGTTTTCTACTGCCAAATGTCCGATTTTAGAACCTGGTGATACAAAAAACTTATGAAGTCAGAGTAAATATTTCAAAGTGTAATATATGCCTTCTTTGGTGGATGAAAGTTCACTAATCCACATGCTCACAACTCAGAAACGCATGTTTCTCGAATCCGTCATGCATGTATCATGTACGGAATCCGGAATGCCATGTTGATGGAATTCATGTAAATTATACATCTATTAGGTTGAATACACTCCAGAAGTATTCTTCTGTGAAAAATGAACGAATTCGAAACTTGTGTTAGGGAAAGCTTGTGAAAATGTGTACACGAGTCTATATGAAATTATTCCTTTTATAGAGGATGAAAAATCAGTAATCCACATGGTCACAACTCAGGAATGCATGTATGTCGAATCCGTCATGCATGTAACATGTACGGAACACGGAATATCATGTTGAAGGAATCTATTCAAATTACATATCTCTAGGGTAGAATTCGCTCCAAGAGGGTTTTTCTGGGATCAAAGTGTGATTCTTGAAACTGGTGATAGGAGAAGCAACGAAGTCCAAGGAACTATTTCAAAGTGCATAAGTAACTTGTTTGGTGGTTGAAACATCTGTCATGCGCATGTTCACAGCTCAGAAATGCATGTTTGAGGAATCCATGATGCATGAAACATGTTCGGAATACGGAATGCCATGGTTATGTAAACAATGTAAATTACATGTGTATTGGTGAGAATTCGCTCAAAGAGTGTTTTCTACTGCCAAATGTCTGATTTTAGAACCTGGTGATACAAAAAACTTATGAAGTCAGAGTAAATATTTCAAAGTGTAATATATGCCTTCTTTGGTGGATGAAAGTTCACTAATCCACATGCTCACAACTCAGAAACGCATGTTTCTGGAATCCGTCATGCATGTATCATGTACGGAACCCAGAATGCCATGTTGATGGAATTCATGTAAATTATATATCTATTAGGTTCAATACACACCAGAAGTATTCTTCTGTGAAAAATGAACGAATTCGAAACTTGTGTTAGGGAAAGCTTGTGAAAATGTGTACACGAGTCTATATGAAATTATTCCTTTTATAGAGGATGAAAAATCAGTAATCCACATGGTCACAACTCAGGAATGCATGTATGTCGAATCCGTCATGCATGTAACATGTACGGAACACGGAATATCATGTTGAAGGGATCTATTCAAATTACATATCTCTAGGGTAGAATTCGCTCCAAGAGGGTTTTTCTGGGATCAAAGTGTGATTCTTGAAACTGGTGATAGGAGAAGCAACGAAGTCCAAGGAACTATTTCAAAGTGCATAAGTAACTTGTTTGGTGGTTGAAACATCTGTCATGAGCATGTTCACAGCTCAGAAATGCATGTTTGAGGAATCCGTGATGCATGAAACATGTTCGGAATAAGGAATGCCTTGGTTATGTAAACAATGTAAATTACATGTGTATTGGTGAGAATTCGCTCAAAGAGTGTTTTCTACTGCCAAATGTCCGATTTTAGAACCTGGTGATACAAAAAACTTATGAAGTCAGAGTAAATATTTCAAAGTGTAATATATGCCTTCTTTGGTGGATGAAAGTTCACTAATCCACATGCTCACAACTCAGAAACGCATGTTTCTCGAATCCGTCATGCATGTATCATGTACGGAACCCGGAATGCCATGTTGATGGAATTCATGTAAATTATATATCTATTAGGTTGAATACACTCCAGAAGTATTCTTCTGTGAAAAATGAACGAATTCGAAACTTGTCTTAGGGAAAGCTTGTGAAAATGTGTACACGAGTCTATATGAAATTATTCCTTTTGTAGAGGATGAAAAATCAGTAATCCACATGGTCACAACTCAGGAATGCATGTATGTCGAATCCGTCATGCATGTAACATGTACGGAACACGGAATATCATGTTGAAGGAATCTATTCAAATTACATATCTCTAGGGTAGAATTCGCTCCAAGAGGGTTTTCCTGGGATCAAAGTGTGATTCTTGAAACTGGTGATAGGAGAAGCAACGAAGTCCAAGGAACTATTTCAAAGTGCATAAGTAACTTGTTTGGTGATTGAAACATCTGTCATGCGCATGTTCACAGCTCAGAAATGCATGTTTGAGGAATCCCTGATGCATGAAACATGTTCGGAATACGGAATGCCATGGTTATGTAAACAATGTAAATTACATGTGTATTGGAGAGAATTCGCTCAACGAAAGTTTTCTACTGCCAAATGTCCGATTTTAGAACCTGGTGATACAAAAAACTTATGAAGTCAGAGTAAATATTTCAAAGTGTAATATATGCCTTCTTTGGTGGATGAAAGTTCACTAATCCACATGCTCACAACTCAGAAACGCATGTTTCTCGAATCCGTCATGCATGTATCATGTACGGAACCCGGAATGCCTTGTTGATGGAATTCATGTAAATTATATATCTATTAGGTTGAATACACTCCAGAAGTATTCTTCTGTGAAAAATGAACGAATTCGAAACTTGTCTTAGGGAAAGCTTGTGAAAATGTGTACACGAGTCTATATGAAATTATTCCTTTTATAGAGGATGAAAAATCAGTAATCCACATGCTCACAACTCAGGAATGCATGTATGTCGAATCCGTCATGCATGTAACATGTACGGAACACGGAATATCATGTTGAAGGAATCTATTCAAATTACATATCTCTAGGGTAGAATTCGCTCCAAGAGGGTTTTCCTGAGATCAAAGTGTGATTCTTGAAACTGGTGATAGGAGAAGCAACGAAGTCCAAGGAACTATTTCAAAGTGCATAAGTAACTTGTTTGGTGGTTGAAACATCTGTCATGCGCATGTTCACAGCTCAGAAATGCATGTTTGAGGAATCCCTGATGCATGAAACATGTTCGGAATACGGAATGCCATGGTTATGTAAACAATGTAAAGTACATGTGTATTGGAGAGAATTTGCTCAACGAATGTTTTCTACTGCCAAATGTCCGATTTTAGAACCTGGTGATACAAAAAACTTATGAAGTCAGAGTAAATATTTCAAAGTGTAATATATGCCTTCTTTGGTGGATGAAAGTTCACTAATCCACATGGTCACAACTCAGAAACGCATGTTTCTCGAATCCGTCATGCATGTATCATGTACGGAACCCGGAATGCCATGTTGATGGAATTCATGTAAATTAAATATCTATTAGGTTGAATACACTCCAGAAGTATTCTTCTGTGAAAAACGAATGAATTCGAAACTTGTCTTAGGGAAAGTTTGTGAAAATGTGTACACGAGTCTATATGAAATTATTCCTTTTATAGAGGATGAAAAATCAGTAATCCACATGCTCACAACTCAGGAATGCATGTATGTCGAATCCGTCATGCATGTAACATGTACGGAACACGGAATATCATGTTGAAGGGATCTATTCAAATTACATATCTCTAGGGTAGAATTCGCTCCAAGAGGGTTTTTCTGGGATCAAAGTGTGATTCTTGAAACTGGTGATAGGAGAAGCAACGAAGTCCAAGGAACTATTTCAAAGTGCATAAGTAACTTGTTTGGTGGTTGAAACATCTGTCATGCGCATGTTCACAGCTCAGAAATGCATGTTTGAGGAATCCGTGATGCATGAAACATGTTCGGAATACGGAATGCCATGGTTATGTAAACAATGTAAATTACATGTGTATTGGTGAGAATTCGCTCAAAGAGTGTTTTCTACTGCCAAATGTCCGATTTTAGAACCTGGTGATACAAAAAACTTATGAAGTCAGAGTAAATATTTCAAAGTGTAATATATGCCTTCTTTGGTGGATGAAAGTTCACTAATCCACATGCTCACAACTCAGAAACGCATGTTTCTCGAATCCGTCATGCATGTATCATGTACGGAACCAGGAATGCCATGTTGATGGAATTCATGTTAATTATACATCTATTTGGTTGAATACAGTCCAGAAGTATTCTTCTGTGAAAAATGAACGAATTCGAAACTTGTGTTAGGGAAAGCTTGTGAAAATGTGTACACGAGTCTATATGAAATTATTCCTTTTATAGAGGATGAAAAATCAGTAATCCACATGCTCACAACTCAGGAATGCATGTATGTCGAATCCGTCATGCATGTAACATGTACGGAACACGGAATATCATGTTGAAGGAATCTATTCAAATTACATATCTCTAGGGTAGAATTCGCTCCAAGAGGGTTTTTCTGGGATCAAAGTGTGATTCTTGAAACTGGTGATAGGAGAAGCAACGAAGTCCAAGGAACTATTTCAAAGTGCATAAGTAACTTGTTTGGTGGTTGAAACATCTGTCATGCGCATGTTCACAGCTCAGAAATGCATGTTTGAGGAATCCGTGATGCATGAAACATGTTCGGAATACGGAATGCCATGGTTATGTAAACAATGTAAATTACATGTGTATTGGTGAGAATTCGCTCAAAGAGTGTTTTCTACTGCCAAATGTCCGATTTTAGAACCTGGTGATACAAAAAACTTATGAAGTCAGAGTAAATATTTCAAAGTGTAATATATGCCTTCTTTGGTGGATGAAAGTTCACTAATCCACATGCTCACAACTCAGAAACGCATGTTTCTCGAATCCGTCATGCATGTATCATGTACGGAACCCGGAATGCCATGTTGATGGAATTCATGTAAATTATATATCTATTAGGTTGAATACACTCCAGAAGTATTCTTCTGTGAAAAATGAACGAATTCGAAACTTGTCTTAGGGAAAGCTTGTGAAAATGTGTACACGAGTCTATATGAAATTATTCCTTTTATAGAGGATGAAAAATCAGTAATCCACATGCTCACAACTCAGGAATGCATGTTTGTCGAATCCGTCATGCATGTAACATGTACGGAACACGGAATATCATGTTGAAGGAATCTATTCAAATTACATATCTCTAGGGTAGAATTCGCTCCAAGAGGGTTTTTCTGGGATCAAAGTGTGATTCTTGAAACTGGTGATAGGAGAAGCAACGAAGTCCAAGGAACTATTTCAAAGTGCATAAGTAACTTGTTTGGTGGTTGAAACATCTGTCATGCGCATGTTCACAGCTCAGAAATGCATGTTTGAGGAATCCGTGATGCATGAAACATGTTCGGAATACGGAATGCCATGGTTATGTAAACAATGTAAATTACATGTGTATTGGTGAGAATTCGCTCAAAGAGTGTTTTCTACTGCCAAATGTCCGATTTTAGAACCTGGTGATACAAAAAACTTATGAAGTCAGAGTAAATATTTCAAAGTGTAATATATGCCTTCTTTGGTGGATGAAAGTTCACTAATCCACATGCTCACAACTCAGAAACGCATGTTTCTCGAATCCGTCATGCATGTATCATGTACGGAACCAGGAATGCCATGTTGATGGAATTCATGTAAATTATACATCTATTAGGTTGAATACACTCCAGAAGTATTCTTCTGTGAAAAATGAACGAATTCGAAACTTGTGTTAGGGAAAGCTTGTGAAAATGTGTACACGAGTCTATATGAAATTATTCCTTTTATAGAGGATGAAAAATCAGTAATCCACATGGTCACAACTCAGGAATGCATGTATGTCGAATCCGTCATGCATGTAACATGTACGGAACACGGAATATCATGTTGAAGGAATCTATTCAAATTACATATCTCTAGGGTAGAATTCGCTCCAAGAGGGTTTTTCTGGGATCAAAGTGTGATTCTTGAAACTGGTGATAGGAGAAGCAACGAAGTCCAAGGAACTATTTCAAAGTGCATAAGTAACTTGTTTGGTGGTTGAAACATCTGTCATGCGCATGTTCACAGCTCAGAAATGCATGTTTGAGGAATCCATGATGCATGAAACATGTTCGGAATACGGAATGCCATGGTTATGTAAACAATGTAAATTACATGTGTATTGGTGAGAATTCGCTCAAAGAGTGTTTTCTACTGCCAAATGTCTGATTTTAGAACCTGGTGATACAAAAAACTTATGAAGTCAGAGTAAATATTTCAAAGTGTAATATATGCCTTCTTTGGTGGATGAAAGTTCACTAATCCACATGCTCACAACTCAGAAACGCATGTTTCTGGAATCCGTCATGCATGTATCATGTACGGAACCCGGAATGCCATGTTGATGGAATTCATGTAAATTATATATCTATTAGGTTCAATACACACCAGAAGTATTCTTCTGTGAAAAATGAACGAATTCGAAACTTGTGTTAGGGAAAGCTTGTGAAAATGTGTACACGAGTCTATATGAAATTATTCCTTTTATAGAGGATGAAAAATCAGTAATCCACATGCTCACAACTCAGGAATGCATGTTTGTCGAATCCGTCATGCATGTAACATGTACGGAACACGGAATATCATGTTGAAGGAATCTATTCAAATTACATATCTCTAGGGTAGAATTCGCTCCAAGAGGGTTTTTCTGGGATCAAAGTGTGATTCTTGAAACTGGTGATAGGAGAAGCAACGAAGTCCAAGGAACTATTTCAAAGTGCATAAGTAACTTGTTTGGTGGTTGAAACATCTGTCATGCGCATGTTCACAGCTCAGAAATGCATGTTTGAGGAATCCGTGATGCATGAAACATGTTCGGAATACGGAATGCCATGGTTATGTAAACAATGTAAATTACATGTGTATTGGTGAGAATTCGCTCAAAGAGTGTTTTCTACTGCCAAATGTCCGATTTTAGAACCTGGTGATACAAAAAACTTATGAAGTCAGAGTAAATATTTCAAAGTGTAATATATGCCTTCTTTGGTGGATGAAAGTTCACTAATCCACATGCTCACAACTCAGAAACGCATGTTTCTCGAATCCGTCATGCATGTATCATGTACGGAACCAGGAATGCCATGTTGATGGAATTCATGTTAATTATACATCTATTTGGTTGAATACAGTCCAGAAGTATTCTTCTGTGAAAAATGAACGAATTCGAAACTTGTCTTAGGGAAAGCTTGTGAAAATGTGTACACGAGTCTATATGAAATTATTCCTTTTATAGAGGATGAAAAATCAGTAATCCACATGCTCACAACTCAGGAATGCATGTTTGTCCAATCCGTCATGCATGTAACATGTACGGAACACGGAATATCATGTTGAAGGAATCTATTCAAATTACATATCTCTAGGGTAGAATTCGCTCCAAGAGGGTTTTTCTGGGATCAAAGTGTGATTCTTGAAACTGGTGATAGGAGAAGCAACGAAGTCCAAGGAACTATTTCAAAGTGCATAAGTAACTTGTTTGGTGGTTGAAACATCTGTCATGCGCATGTTCACAGCTCAGAAATGCATGTTTGAGGAATCCGTGATGCATGAAACATGTTCAGAATACGGAATGCCATGGTTATGTAAACAATGTAAATTACGTGTGTATTGGTGAGAATTCGCTCAAAGAGTGTTTTCTACTGCCAAATGTCCGATTTTAGAACCTGGTGATACAAAAAACTTATGAAGTCAGAGTAAATATTTCAAAGTGTAATATATGCCTTCTTTGGTGGATGAAAGTTCACTAATCCACATGCTCACAACTCAGAAACGCATGTTTCTCGAATCCGTCATGCATGTATCATGTACGGAACCCGGAATGCCATGTTGATGGAATTCATGTAAATTATATATCTATTAGGTTGAATACACTCCAGAAGTATTCTTCTGTGAAAAATGAACGAATTCGAAACTTGTGTTAGGGAAAGCTTGTGAAAATGTGTACACGAGTCTATATGAAATTATTCCTTTTATAGAGGATGAAAAATCAGTAATCCACATGCTCACAACTCAGGAATGCATGTTTGTCGAATCCGTCATGCATGTAACATGTACGGAACACGGAATATCATGTTGAAGGAATCTATTCAAATTACATATCTCTAGGGTAGAATTCGCTCCAAGAGGGTTTTTCTGGGATCAAAGTGTGATTCTTGAAACTGGTGATAGGAGAAGCAACGAAGTCCAAGGAACTATTTCAAAGTGCATAAGTAACTTGTTTGGTGGTTGAAACATCTGTCATGCGCATGTTCACAGCTCAGAAATGCATGTTTGAGGAATCCGTGATGCATGAAACATGTTCGGAATACGGAATGCCATGGTTATGTAAACAATGTAAATTACATGTGTATTGGTGAGAATTCGCTCAAAGAGTGTTTTCTACTGCCAAATGTCCGATTTTAGAACCTGGTGATACAAAAAACTTATGAAGTCATAGTAAATATTTCAAAGTGTAATATATGCCTTCTTTGGTGGATGAAAGTTCACTAATCCACATGCTCACAACTCAGAAACGCATGTTTCTCGAATCCGTCATGCATGTATCATGTACGGAATCCGGAATGCCATGTTGATGGAATTCATGTAAATTATACATCTATTAGGTTGAATACACTCCAGAAGTATTCTTCTGTGAAAAATGAACGAATTCGAAACTTGTGTTAGGGAAAGCTTGTGAAAATGTGTACACGAGTCTATATGAAATTATTCCTTTTATAGAGGATGAAAAATCAGTAATCCACATGGTCACAACTCAGGAATGCATGTATGTCGAATCCGTCATGCATGTAACATGTACGGAACACGGAATATCATGTTGAAGGAATCTATTCAAATTACATATCTCTAGGGTAGAATTCGCTCCAAGAGGGTTTTTCTGGGATCAAAGTGTGATTCTTGAAACTGGTGATAGGAGAAGCAACGAAGTCCAAGGAACTATTTCAAAGTGCATAAGTAACTTGTTTGGTGGTTGAAACATCTGTCATGTGCATGTTCACAGCTCAGAAATGCATGTTTGAGGAATCCCTGATGCATGAAACATGTTCGGAATACGGAATGCCATGGTTATGTAAACAATGTAAAGTACATGTGTATTGGAGAGAATTTGCTCAACGAATGTTTTCTACTGCCAAATGTCCGATTTTAGAACCTGGTGATACAAAAAACTTATGAAGTCAGAGTAAATATTTCAAAGTGTAATATATGCCTTCTTTGGTGGATGAAAGTTCACTAATCCACATGGTCACAACTCAGAAACGCATGTTTCTCGAATCCGTCATGCATGTATCATGTACGGAACCCGGAATGCCATGTTGATGGAATTCATGTAAATTATATATCTATTAGGTTGAATACACTCCAGAAGTATTCTTCTGTGAAAAATGAACGAATTCGAAACTTGTGTTAGGGAAAGCTTGTGAAAATGTGTACACGAGTCTATATGAAATTATTCCTTTTATAGAGGATGAAAAATCAGTAATCCACATGCTCACAACTCAGGAATGCATGTTTGTCGAATCCGTCATGCATGTAACATGTACGGAACACGGAATATCATGTTGAAGGAATCTATTCAAATTACATATCTCTAGGGTAGAATTCGCTCCAAGAGGGTTTTTCTGGGATCAAAGTGTGATTCTTGAAACTGGTGATAGGAGAAGCAACGAAGTCCAAGGAACTATTTCAAAGTGCATAAGTAACTTGTTTGGTGGTTGAAACATCTGTCATGCGCATGTTCACAGCTCAGAAATGCATGTTTGAGGAATCCGTGATGCATGAAACATGTTCGGAATACGGAATGCCATGGTTATGTAAACAATGTAAATTACATGTGTATTGGTGAGAATTCGCTCAAAGAGTGTTTTCTACTGCCAAATGTCCGATTTTAGAACCTGGTGATACAAAAAACTTATGAAGTCAGAGTAAATATTTCAAAGTGTAATATATGCCTTCTTTGGTGGATGAAAGTTCACTAATCCACATGCTCACAACTCAGAAACGCATGTTTCTCGAATCCGTCATGCATGTATCATGTACGGAATCCGGAATGCCATGTTGATGGAATTCATGTAAATTATACATCTATTAGGTTGAATACACTCCAGAAGTATTCTTCTGTGAAAAATGAACGAATTCGAAACTTGTGTTAGGGAAAGCTTGTGAAAATGTGTACACGAGTCTATATGAAATTATTCCTTTTATAGAGGATGAAAAATCAGTAATCCACATGGTCACAACTCAGGAATGCATGTATGTCGAATCCGTCATGCATGTAACATGTACGGAACACGGAATATCATGTTGAAGGAATCTATTCAAATTACATATCTCTAGGGTAGAATTCGCTCCAAGAGGGTTTTTCTGGGATCAAAGTGTGATTCTTGAAACTGGTGATAGGAGAAGCAACGAAGTCCAAGGAACTATTTCAAAGTGCATAAGTAACTTGTTTGGTGGTTGAAACATCTGTCATGCGCATGTTCACAGCTCAGAAATGCATGTTTGAGGAATCCCTGATGCATGAAACATGTTCGGAATACGGAATGCCATGGTTATGTAAACAATGTAAAGTACATGTGTATTGGAGAGAATTTGCTCAACGAATGTTTTCTACTGCCAAATGTCCGATTTTAGAACCTGGTGATACAAAAAACTTATGAAGTCAGAGTAAATATTTCAAAGTGTAATATATGCCTTCTTTGGTGGATGAAAGTTCACTAATCCACATGGTCACAACTCAGAAACGCATGTTTCTCGAATCCGTCATGCATGTATCATGTACGGAACCCGGAATGCCATGTTGATGGAATTCATGTAAATTAAATATCTATTAGGTTGAATACACTCCAGAAGTATTCTTCTGTGAAAAATGAACGAATTCGAAACTTGTCTTAGGGAAAGTTTGTGAAAATGTGTACACGAGTCTATATGAAATTATTCCTTTTATAGAGGATGAAAAATCAGTAATCCACATGCTCACAACTCAGGAATGCATGTATGTCGAATCCGTCATGCATGTAACATGTACGGAACACGGAATATCATGTTGAAGGGATCTATTCAAATTACATATCTCTAGGGTAGAATTCGCTCCAAGAGGGTTTTTCTGGGATCAAAGTGTGATTCTTGAAACTGGTGATAGGAGAAGCAACGAAGTCCAAGGAACTATTTCAAAGTGCATAAGTAACTTGTTTGGTGGTTGAAACATCTGTAATGCGCATGTTCACAGCTCAGAAATGCATGTTTGAGGAATCCGTGATGCATGAAACATGTTCGGAATACGGAATGCCATGGTTATGTAAACAATGTAAATTACATGTGTATTGGTGAGAATTCGCTCAAAGAGTGTTTTCTACTGCCAAATGTCCGATTTTAGAACCTGGTGATACAAAAAACTTATGAAGTCAGAGTAAATATTTCAAAGTGTAATATATGCCTTCTTTGGTGGATGAAAGTTCACTAATCCACATGGTCACAACTCAGAAACGCATGTTTCTCGAATCCGTCATGCATGTATCATGTACGGAACCCGGAATGCCATGTTGATGGAATTCATGTAAATTAAATATCTATTAGGTTGAATACACTCCAGAAGTATTCTTCTGTGAAAAATGAACGAATTCGAAACTTGTCTTAGGGAAAGTTTGTGAAAATGTGTACACAAGTCTATATGAAATTATTCCTTTTATAGAGGATGAAAAATCAGTAATCCACATGCTCACAACTCAGGAATGCATGTATGTCGAATCCGTCATGCATGTAACATGTACGGAACACGGAATATCATGTTGAAGGGATCTATTCAAATTACATATCTCTAGGGTAGAATTCGCTCCAAGAGGGTTTTTCTGGGATCAAAGTGTGATTCTTGAAACTGGTGATAGGAGAAGCAACGAAGTCCAAGGAACTATTTCAAAGTGCATAAGTAACTTGTTTGGTGGTTGAAACATCTGTCATGCGCATGTTCACAGCTCAGAAATGCATGTTTGAGGAATCCGTGATGCATGAAACATGTTCGGAATACGGAATGCCATGGTTATGTAAACAATGTAAATTACATGTGTATTGGTGAGAATTCGCTCAAAGAGTGTTTTCTACTGCCAAATGTCCGATTTTAGAACCTGGTGATACAAAAAACTTATGAAGTCAGAGTAAATATTTCAAAGTGTAATATATGCCTTCTTTGGTGGATGAAAGTTCACTAATCCACATGCTCACAACTCAGAAACGCATGTTTCTCGAATCCGTCATGCATGTATCATGTACGGAACCCGGAATGCCATGTTGATGGAATTCATGTAAATTAAATATCTATTAGGTTGAATACACTCCAGAAGTATTCTTCTGTGAAAAATGAACGAATTCGAAACTTGTCTTAGGGAAAGTTTGTGAAAATGTGTACACGAGTCTATATGAAATTATTCCTTTTATAGAGGATGAAAAATCAGTAATCCACATGGTCACAACTCAGAAATGCATGTATGTCGAATCCGTCATGCATGTAACATGTACGGAACACGGAATATCATGTTGAAGGGATCTATTCAAATTACATATCTCTAGGGTAGAATTCGCTCCAAGAGGGTTTATCTGGGATCAAAGTGTGATTCTTGAAACTGGTGATAGGAGAAGCAACGAAGTCCAAGGAACTATTTCAAAGTGCATAAGTAACTTGTTTGGTGGTTGAAACATCTGTCATGCGCATGTTCACAGCTCAGAAATTCATGTTTGAGGAATCCGTGATGCATGAAACATGTTCGGAATACGGAATGCCATGGTTATGTAAACAATGTAAAGTACATGTGTATTGGTGAGAATTCGCTCAAAGAGTGTTTTCTACTGCCAAATGTCCGATGTTAGAACCTGGTGATACAAAAAACTTATGAAGTCAGAGTAAATATTTCAAAGTGTAATATATGCCTTCTTTGGTGGATGAAAGTTCACTAATCCACATGCTCACAACTCAGAAACGCATGTTTCTCGAATCCGTCATGCATGTATCATGTACGGAACCCGGAATGCCATGTTGATGGAATTCATGTAAATTATATATCTATTAGGTTGAATACACTCCAGAAGTATTCTTCTGTGAAAAATGAACGAATTCGAAACTTGTGTTAGGGAAAGCTTGTGAAAATGTGTACACGAGTCTATATGAAATTATTCCTTTTATAGAGGATGAAAAATCAGTAATCCACATGGTCACAACTCAGGAATGCATGTATGTCGAATCCGTCATGCATGTAACATGTACGGAACACGGAATATCATGTTGAAGGAATCTATTCAAATTACATATCTCTAGGGTAGAATTCGCTCCAAGAGGGTTTTCCTGGGATCAAAGTGTGATTCTTGAAACTGGTGATAGGAGAAGCAACGAAGTCCAAGGAACTATTTCAAAGTGCATAAGTAACTTGTTTGGTGGTTGAAACATCTGTCATGCGCATGTTCACAGCTCAGAAATGCATGTTTGAGGAATCCGTGATGCATGAAACATGTTCGGAATACGGAATGCCATGGTTATGTAAACAATGTAAATTACATGTGTATTGGTGAGAATTCGCTCAAAGAGTGTTTTCTACTGCCAAATGTCCGATTTTAGAACCTGGTGATACAAAAAATTTATGAAGTCAGAGTAAATATTTCAAAGTGTAATATATGCCTTCTTTGGTGGATGAAAGTTCACTAATCCACATGCTCACAACTCAGAAACGCATGTTTCTCGAATCCGTCATGCATGTATCATGTACGGAACCAGGAATCCCATGTTGATGGAATTCATGTTAATTATACATCTATTTGGTTGAATACAGTCCAGAAGTATTCTTCTGTGAAAAATGAACGAATTCGAAACTTGTGTTAGGGAAAGCTTGTGAAAATGTGTACACGAGTCTATATGAAATTATTCCTTTTATAGAGGATGAAAAATCAGTAATCCACATGCTCACAACTCAGGAATACATGTTTGTCCAATCCGTCATGCATGTAACATGTACGGAACACGGAATATCATGTTGAAGGAATCTATTCAAATTACATATCTCTAGGGTAGAATTCGCTCCAAGAGGGTTTTTCTGGGATCAAAGTGTGATTCTTGAAACTGGTGATAGGAGAAGCAACGAAGTCCAAGGAACTATTTCAAAGTGCATAAGTAACTTGTTTGGTGGTTGAAACATCTGTCATGCGCATGTTCACAGCTCAGAAATGCATGTTTGAGGAATCCGTGATGCATGAAACATGTTCAGAATACGGAATGCCATGGTTATGTAAACAATGTAAATTACGTGTGTATTGGTGAGAATTCGCTCAAAGAGTGTTTTCTACTGCCAAATGTCCGATTTTAGAACCTGGTGATACAAAAAACTTATGAAGTCAGAGTAAATATTTCAAAGTGTAATATATGCCTTCTTTGGTGGATGAAAGTTCACTAATCCACATGCTCACAACTCAGAAACGCATGTTTCTCGAATCCGTCATGCATGTATCATGTACGGAACCCGGAATGCCATGTTGATGGAATTCATGTAAATTATATATCTATTAGGTTGAATACACTCCAGAAGTATTCTTCTGTGAAAAATGAACGAATTCGAAACTTGTGTTAGGGAAAGCTTGTGAAAATGTGTACACGAGTCTATATGAAATTATTCTTTTATAGAGGATGAAAAATCAGTAATCCACATGCTCACAACTCAGGAATGCATGTTTGTCGAATCCGTCATGCATGTAACATGTACGGAACACGGAATATCATGTTGAAGGAATCTATTCAAATTACATATCTCTAGGGTAGAATTCGCTCCAAGAGGGTTTTTCTGGGATCAAAGTGTGATTCTTGAAACTGGTGATAGGAGAAGCAACGAAGTCCAAGGAACTATTTCAAAGTGCATAAGTAACTTGTTTGGTGGTTGAAACATCTGTCATGCGCATGTTCACAGCTCAGAAATGCATGTTTGAGGAATCCGTGATGCATGAAACATGTTCGGAATACGGAATGCCATGGTTATGTAAACAATGTAAATTACATGTGTATTGGTGAGAATTCGCACAAAGAGTGTTTTCTACTGCCAAATGTCCGATTTTAGAACCTGGTGATACAAAAAACTTATGAAGTCAGAGTAAATATTTCAAAGTGTAATATATGCCTTCTTTGGTGGATGAAAGTTCACTAATCCACATGCTCACAACTCAGAAACGCATGTTTCTCGAATCCGTCATGCATGTATCATGTACGGAATCCGGAATGCCATGTTGATGGAATTCATGTAAATTATACATCTATTAGGTTGAATACACTCCAGAAGTATTCTTCTGTGAAAAATGAACGAATTCGAAACTTGTGTTAGGGAAAGCTTGTGAAAATGTGTACACGAGTCTATATGAAATTATTCCTTTTATAGAGGATGAAAAATCAGTAATCCACATGGTCACAACTCAGGAATGCATGTATGTCGAATCCGTCATGCATGTAACATGTACGGAACACGGAATATCATGTTGAAGGAATCTATTCAAATTACATATCTCTAGGGTAGAATTCGCTCCAAGAGGGTTTTTCTGGGATCAAAGTGTGATTCTTGAAACTGGTGATAGGAGAAGCAACGAAGTCCAAGGAACTATTTCAAAGTGCATAAGTAACTTGTTTGGTGGTTGAAACATCTGTCATGCGCATGTTCACAGCTCAGAAATGCATGTTTGAGGAATCCCTGATGCATGAAACATGTTCGGAATACGGAATGCCATGGTTATGTAAACAATGTAAAGTACATGTGTATTGGAGAGAATTTGCTCAACGAATGTTTTCTACTGCCAAAAGTCCGATTTTAGAACCTGGTGATACAAAAAACTTATGAAGTCAGAGTAAATATTTCAAAGTGTAATATATGCCTTCTTTGGTGGATGAAAGTTCACTAATCCACATGGTCACAACTCAGAAACGCATGTTTCTCGAATCCGTCATGCATGTATCATGTACGGAACCCGGAATGCCATGTTGATGGAATTCATGTAAATTAAATATCTATTAGGTTGAATACACTCCAGAAGTATTCTTCTGTGAAAAATGAACGAATTCGAAACTTGTCTTAGGGAAAGTTTGTGAAAATGTGTACACGAGTCTATATGAAATTATTCCTTTTATAGAGGATGAAAAATCAGTAATCCACATGCTCACAACTCAGGAATGCATGTATGTCGAATCCGTCATGCATGTAACATGTACGGAACACGGAATATCATGTTGAAGGGATCTATTCAAATTACATATCTCTAGGGTAGAATTCGCTCCAAGAGGGTTTTTCTGGGATCAAAGTGTGATTCTTGAAACTGGTGATAGGAGAAGCAACGAAGTCCAAGGAACTATTTCAAAGTGCATAAGTAACTTGTTTGGTGGTTGAAACATCTGTAATGCGCATGTTCACAGCTCAGAAATGCATGTTTGAGGAATCCGTGATGCATGAAACATGTTCGGAATACGGAATGCCATGGTTATGTAAACAATGTAAATTACATGTGTATTGGTCAGAATTCGCTCAAAGAGTGTTTTCTACTGCCAAATGTCCGATTTTAGAACCTGGTGATACAAAAAACTTATGAAGTCAGAGTAAATATTTCAAAGTGTAATATATGCCTTCTTTGGTGGATGAAAGTTCACTAATCCACATGGTCACAACTCAGAAACGCATGTTTCTCGAATCCGTCATGCATGTATCATGTACGGAACCCGGAATGCCATGTTGATGGAATTCATGTAAATTAAATATCTATTAGGTTGAATACACTCCAGAAGTATTCTTCTGTGAAAAATGAACGAATTCGAAACTTGTCTTAGGGAAAGTTTGTGAAAATGTGTACACAAGTCTATATGAAATTATTCCTTTTATAGAGGATGAAAAATCAGTAATCCACATGCTCACAACTCAGGAATGCATGTATGTCGAATCCGTCATGCATGTAACATGTACGGAACACGGAATATCATGTTGAAGGAATCTATTCAAATTACATATCTCTAGGGTAGAATTCGCTCCAAGAGGGTTTTTCTGGGATCAAAGTGTGATTCTTGAAACTGGTGATAGGAGAAGCAACGAAGTCCAAGGAACTATTTCAAAGTGCATAAGTAACTTGTTTGGTGGTTGAAACATCTGTCATGCGCATGTTCACAGCTCAGAAATGCATGTTTGAGGAATCCCTGATGCATGAAACATGTTCGGAATACGGAATGCCATGGTTATGTAAACAATGTAAAGTACATGTGTATTGGAGAGAATTTGCTCAACGAATGTTTTCTACTGCCAAATGTCCGATTTTAGAACCTGGTGATACAAAAAACTTATGAAGTCAGAGTAAATATTTCAAAGTGTAATATATGCCTTCTTTGGTGGATGAAAGTTCACTAATCCACATGGTCACAACTCAGAAACGCATGTTTCTCGAATCCGTCATGCATGTATCATGTACGGAACCCGGAATGCCATGTTGATGGAATTCATGTAAATTAAATATCTATTAGGTTGAATACACTCCAGAAGTATTCTTCTGTGAAAAATGAACGAATTCGAAACTTGTCTTAGGGAAAGTTTGTGAAAATGTGTACACGAGTCTATATGAAATTATTCCTTTTATAGAGGATGAAAAATCAGTAATCCACATGGTCACAACTCAGAAATGCATGTATGTCGAATCCGTCATGCATGTAACATGTACGGAACACGGAATATCATGTTGAAGGGATCTATTCAAATTACATATCTCTAGGGTAGAATTCGCTCCAAGAGGGTTTATCTGGGATCAAAGTGTGATTCTTGAAACTGGTGATAGGAGAAGCAACGAAGTCCAAGGAACTATTTCAAAGTGCATAAGTAACTTGTTTGGTGGTTGAAACATCTGTCATGCGCATGTTCACAGCTCAGAAATTCATGTTTGAGGAATCCGTGATGCATGAAACATGTTCGGAATACGGAATGCCATGGTTATGTAAACAATGTAAAGTACATGTGTATTGGTGAGAATTCGCTCAAAGAGTGTTTTCTACTGCCAAATGTCCGATGTTAGAACCTGGTGATACAAAAAACTTATGAAGTCAGAGTAAATATTTCAAAGTGTAATATATGCCTTCTTTGGTGGATGAAAGTTCACTAATCCACATGCTCACAACTCAGAAACGCATGTTTCTCGAATCCGTCATGCATGTATCATGTACGGAACCCGGAATGCCATGTTGATGGAATTCATGTAAATTATATATCTATTAGGTTGAATACACTCCAGAAGTATTCTTCTGTGAAAAATGAACGAATTCGAAACTTGTGTTAGGGAAAGCTTGTGAAAATGTGTACACGAGTCTATATGAAATTATTCCTTTTATAGAGGATGAAAAATCAGTAATCCACATGGTCACAACTCAGGAATGCATGTATGTCGAATCCGTCATGCATGTAACATGTACGGAACACGGAATATCATGTTGAAGGAATCTATTCAAATTACATATCTCTAGGGTAGAATTCGCTCCAAGAGGGTTTTCCTGGGATCAAAGTGTGATTCTTGAAACTGGTGATAGGAGAAGCAACGAAGTCCAAGGAACTATTTCAAAGTGCATAAGTAACTTGTTTGGTGGTTGAAACATCTGTCATGCGCATGTTCACAGCTCAGAAATGCATGTTTGAGGAATCCGTGATGCATGAAACATGTTCGGAATACGGAATGCCATGGTTATGTAAACAATGTAAATTACATGTGTATTGGTGAGAATTCGCTCAAAGAGTGTTTTCTACTGCCAAATGTCCAATTTTAGAACCTGGTGATACAAAAAATTTATGAAGTCAGAGTAAATATTTCAAAGTGTAATATATGCCTTCTTTGGTGGATGAAAGTTCACTAATCCACATGCTCACAACTCAGAAACGCATGTTTCTCGAATCCGTCATGCATGTATCATGTACGGAACCAGGAATGCCATGTTGATGGAATTCATGTTAATTATACATCTATTTGGTTGAATACAGTCCAGAAGTATTCTTCTGTGAAAAATGAACGAATTCGAAACTTGTGTTAGGGAAAGCTTGTGAAAATGTGTACACGAGTCTATATGAAATTATTCCTTTTATAGAGGATGAAAAATCAGTAATCCACATGCTCACAACTCAGGAATACATGTTTGTCCAATCCGTCATGCATGTAACATGTACGGAACACGGAATATCATGTTGAAGGAATCTATTCAAATTACATATCTCTAGGGTAGAATTCGCTCCAAGAGGGTTTTTCTGGGATCAAAGTGTGATTCTTGAAACTGGTGATAGGAGAAGCAACGAAGTCCAAGGAACTATTTCAAAGTGCATAAGTAACTTGTTTGGTGGTTGAAACATCTGTCATGCGCATGTTCACAGCTCAGAAATGCATGTTTGAGGAATCCGTGATGCATGAAACATGTTCAGAATACGGAATGCCATGGTTATGTAAACAATGTAAATTACGTGTGTATTGGTGAGAATTCGCTCAAAGAGTGTTTTCTACTGCCAAATGTCCGATTTTAGAACCTGGTGATACAAAAAACTTATGAAGTCAGAGTAAATATTTCAAAGTGTAATATATGCCTTCTTTGGTGGATGAAAGTTCACTAATCCACATGCTCACAACTCAGAAACGCATGTTTCTCGAATCCGTCATGCATGTATCATGTACGGAACCCGGAATGCCATGTTGATGGAATTCATGTAAATTATATATCTATTAGGTTGAATACACTCCAGAAGTATTCTTCTGTGAAAAATGAACGAATTCGAAACTTGTGTTAGGGAAAGCTTGTGAAAATGTGTACACGAGTCTATATGAAATTATTCTTTTATAGAGGATGAAAAATCAGTAATCCACATGCTCACAACTCAGGAATGCATGTTTGTCGAATCCGTCATGCATGTAACATGTACGGAACACGGAATATCATGTTGAAGGAATCTATTCAAATTACATATCTCTAGGGTAGAATTCGCTCCAAGAGGGTTTTTCTGGGATCAAAGTGTGATTCTTGAAACTGGTGATAGGAGAAGCAACGAAGTCCAAGGAACTATTTCAAAGTGCATAAGTAACTTGTTTGGTGGTTGAAACATCTGTCATGCGCATGTTCACAGCTCAGAAATGCATGTTTGAGGAATCCGTGATGCATGAAACATGTTCGGAATACGGAATGCCATGGTTATGTAAACAATGTAAATTACATGTGTATTGGTGAGAATTCGCACAAAGAGTGTTTTCTACTGCCAAATGTCCGATTTTAGAACCTGGTGATACAAAAAACTTATGAAGTCAGAGTAAATATTTCAAAGTGTAATATATGCCTTCTTTGGTGGATGAAAGTTCACTAATCCACATGCTCACAACTCAGAAACGCATGTTTCTCGAATCCGTCATGCATGTATCATGTACGGAATCCGGAATGCCATGTTGATGGAATTCATGTAAATTATACATCTATTAGGTTGAATACACTCCAGAAGTATTCTTCTGTGAAAAATGAACGAATTCGAAACTTGTGTTAGGGAAAGCTTGTGAAAATGTGTACACGAGTCTATATGAAATTATTCCTTTTATAGAGGATGAAAAATCAGTAATCCACATGGTCACAACTCAGGAATGCATGTATGTCGAATCCGTCATGCATGTAACATGTACGGAACACGGAATATCATGTTGAAGGAATCTATTCAAATTACATATCTCTAGGGTAGAATTCGCTCCAAGAGGGTTTTTCTGGGATCAAAGTGTGATTCTTGAAACTGGTGATAGGAGAAGCAACGAAGTCCAAGGAACTATTTCAAAGTGCATAAGTAACTTGTTTGGTGGTTGAAACATCTGTCATGCGCATGTTCACAGCTCAGAAATGCATGTTTGAGGAATCCCTGATGCATGAAACATGTTCGGAATACGGAATGCCATGGTTATGTAAACAATGTAAAGTACATGTGTATTGGAGAGAATTTGCTCAACGAATGTTTTCTACTGCCAAAAGTCCGATTTTAGAACCTGGTGATACAAAAAACTTATGAAGTCAGAGTAAATATTTCAAAGTGTAATATATGCCTTCTTTGGTGGATGAAAGTTCACTAATCCACATGGTCACAACTCAGAAACGCATGTTTCTCGAATCCGTCATGCATGTATCATGTACGGAACCCGGAATGCCATGTTGATGGAATTCATGTAAATTAAATATCTATTAGGTTGAATACACTCCAGAAGTATTCTTCTGTGAAAAATGAACGAATTCGAAACTTGTCTTAGGGAAAGTTTGTGAAAATGTGTACACGAGTCTATATGAAATTATTCCTTTTATAGAGGATGAAAAATCAGTAATCCACATGCTCACAACTCAGGAATGCATGTATGTCGAATCCGTCATGCATGTAACATGTACGGAACACGGAATATCATGTTGAAGGGATCTATTCAAATTACATATCTCTAGGGTAGAATTCGCTCCAAGAGGGTTTTTCTGGGATCAAAGTGTGATTCTTGAAACTGGTGATAGGAGAAGCAACGAAGTCCAAGGAACTATTTCAAAGTGCATAAGTAACTTGTTTGGTGGTTGAAACATCTGTAATGCGCATGTTCACAGCTCAGAAATGCATGTTTGAGGAATCCGTGATGCATGAAACATGTTCGGAATACGGAATGCCATGGTTATGTAAACAATGTAAATTACATGTGTATTGGTCAGAATTCGCTCAAAGAGTGTTTTCTACTGCCAAATGTCCGATTTTAGAACCTGGTGATACAAAAAACTTATGAAGTCAGAGTAAATATTTCAAAGTGTAATATATGCCTTCTTTGGTGGATGAAAGTTCACTAATCCACATGGTCACAACTCAGAAACGCATGTTTCTCGAATCCGTCATGCATGTATCATGTACGGAACCCGGAATGCCATGTTGATGGAATTCATGTAAATTAAATATCTATTAGGTTGAATACACTCCAGAAGTATTCTTCTGTGAAAAATGAACGAATTCGAAACTTGTCTTAGGGAAAGTTTGTGAAAATGTGTACACAAGTCTATATGAAATTATTCCTTTTATAGAGGATGAAAAATCAGTAATCCACATGCTCACAACTCAGGAATGCATGTATGTCGAATCCGTCATGCATGTAACATGTACGGAACACGGAATATCATGTTGAAGGAATCTATTCAAATTACATATCTCTAGGGTAGAATTCGCTCCAAGAGGGTTTTTCTGGGATCAAAGTGTGATTCTTGAAACTGGTGATAGGAGAAGCAACGAAGTCCAAGGAACTATTTCAAAGTGCATAAGTAACTTGTTTGGTGGTTGAAACATCTGTCATGCGCATGTTCACAGCTCAGAAATGCATGTTTGAGGAATCCCTGATGCATGAAACATGTTCGGAATACGGAATGCCATGGTTATGTAAACAATGTAAAGTACATGTGTATTGGAGAGAATTTGCTCAACGAATGTTTTCTACTGCCAAATGTCCGATTTTAGAACCTGGTGATACAAAAAACTTATGAAGTCAGAGTAAATATTTCAAAGTGTAATATATGCCTTCTTTGGTGGATGAAAGTTCACTAATCCACATGGTCACAACTCAGAAACGCATGTTTCTCGAATCCGTCATGCATGTATCATGTACGGAACCCGGAATGCCATGTTGATGGAATTCATGTAAATTAAATATCTATTAGGTTGAATACACTCCAGAAGTATTCTTCTGTGAAAAATGAACGAATTCGAAACTTGTCTTAGGGAAAGTTTGTGAAAATGTGTACACGAGTCTATATGAAATTATTCCTTTTATAGAGGATGAAAAATCAGTAATCCACATGGTCACAACTCAGAAATGCATGTATGTCGAATCCGTCATGCATGTAACATGTACGGAACACGGAATATCATGTTGAAGGGATCTATTCAAATTACATATCTCTAGGGTAGAATTCGCTCCAAGAGGGTTTATCTGGGATCAAAGTGTGATTCTTGAAACTGGTGATAGGAGAAGCAACGAAGTCCAAGGAACTATTTCAAAGTGCATAAGTAACTTGTTTGGTGGTTGAAACATCTGTCATGCGCATGTTCACAGCTCAGAAATTCATGTTTGAGGAATCCGTGATGCATGAAACATGTTCGGAATACGGAATGCCATGGTTATGTAAACAATGTAAAGTACATGTGTATTGGTGAGAATTCGCTCAAAGAGTGTTTTCTACTGCCAAATGTCCGATGTTAGAACCTGGTGATACAAAAAACTTATGAAGTCAGAGTAAATATTTCAAAGTGTAATATATGCCTTCTTTGGTGGATGAAAGTTCACTAATCCACATGCTCACAACTCAGAAACGCATGTTTCTCGAATCCGTCATGCATGTATCATGTACGGAACCCGGAATGCCATGTTGATGGAATTCATGTAAATTATATATCTATTAGGTTGAATACACTCCAGAAGTATTCTTCTGTGAAAAATGAACGAATTCGAAACTTGTGTTAGGGAAAGCTTGTGAAAATGTGTACACGAGTCTATATGAAATTATTCCTTTTATAGAGGATGAAAAATCAGTAATCCACATGGTCACAACTCAGGAATGCATGTATGTCGAATCCGTCATGCATGTAACATGTACGGAACACGGAATATCATGTTGAAGGAATCTATTCAAATTACATATCTCTAGGGTAGAATTCGCTCCAAGAGGGTTTTCCTGGGATCAAAGTGTGATTCTTGAAACTGGTGATAGGAGAAGCAACGAAGTACAAGGAACTATTTCAAAGTGCATAAGTAACTTGTTTGGTGGTTGAAACATCTGTCATGCGCATGTTCACAGCTCAGAAATGCATGTTTGAGGAATCCGTGATGCATGAAACATGTTCGGAATACGGAATGCCATGGTTATGTAAACAATGTAAATTACATGTGTAATGGTGAGAATTCGCTCAAAGAGTGTTTTCTACTGCCAAATGTCCGATTTCAGAACCTGGTGATACAAAAAACTTATGAAGTCAGAGTAAATATTTTAAAGTGTAATATATGCCTTCTTTGGTGGATGAAAGTTCACTAATCCACATGCTCACAACTCAGAAACGCATGTTTCTCGAATCCGTCATGCATGTATCATGTACGGAACCCGGAATGCCATGTTGATGGAATTCATGTAAATTAAATATCTATTAGGTTGAATACACTCCAGAAGTATTCTTCTGTGAAAAATGAACGAATTCGAAACTTGTCTTAGGGAAAGTTTGTGAAAATGTGTACACGAGTCTATATGAAATTATTCCTTTTATAGAGGATGAAAAATCAGTAATCCACATGCTCACAACTCAGAAATGCATGTATGTCGAATCCGTCATGCATGTAACATGTACGGAACACGGAATATCATGTTGAAGGGATCTATTCAAATTACATATCTCTAGGGTAGAATTCGCTCCAAGAGGGTTTTTCTGGGATCAAAGTGTGATTCTTGAAACTGGTGATAGGAGAAGCAACGAAGTCCAAGGAACTATTTCAAAGTGCATAAGTAACTTGTTTGGTGGTTGAAACATCTGTCATGCGCATGTTCACAGCTCAGAAATGCATGTTTGAGGAATCCGTGATGCATGAAACATGTTCGGAATACGGAATGCCATGGTTATGTAAACAATGTAAAGTACATGTGTATTGGTGAGAATTCGCTCAAAGAGTGTTTTCTACTGCCAAATGTCCGATTTTAGAACCTGGTGATACAAAAAACTTATGAAGTCAGAGTAAATATTTCAAAGTGTAATATATGCCTTCTTTGGTGGATGAAAGTTAACTAATCCACATGCTCACAACTCAGAAACGCATGTTTCTCGAATCCGTCATGCATGTATCATGTACGGAACCCGGAATGCCATGTTGATGGAATTCATGTAAATTATATATCTATTAGGTTGAATACACTCCAGAAGTATTCTTCTGTGAAAAATGAACGAATTCGAAACTTGTGTTAGGGAAAGCTTGTGAAAATGTGTACACGAGTCTATATGAAATTATTCCTTTTATAGAGGATGAAAAATCAGTAATCCACATGGTCACAACTCAGGAATGCATGTATGTCGAATCCGTCATGCATGTAACATGTACGGAACACGGAATATCATGTTGAAGGAATCTATTCAAATTACATATCTCTAGGGTAGAATTCGCTCCAAGAGGGTTTTCCTGGGATCAAAGTGTGATTCTTGAAACTGGTGATAGGAGAAGCAACGAAGTCCAAGGAACTATTTCAAAGTGCATAAGTAACTTGTTTGGTGGTTGAAACATCTGTCATGCGCATGTTCACAGCTCAGAAATGCATGTTTGAGGAATCCCTGATGCATGAAACATGTTCGGAATACGGAATGCCATGGTTATGTAAACAATGTAAATTAAATGTGTATTGGAGAGAATTTGCTCAACGAATGTTTTCTACTGCCAAATGTCCGATTTTAGAACCTGGTGATACAAAAAACTTATGAAGTCAGAGTAAATATTTCAAAGTGTAATATATGCCTTCTTTGGTGGATGAAAGTTCACTAATCCACATGGTCACAACTCAGAAACGCATGTTTCTCGAATCCGTCATGCATGTATCATGTACGGAACCCGGAATGCCATGTTGATGGAATTCATGTAAATTATATATCTATTAGGTTGAATACACTCCAGAAGTATTCTTCTGTGAAAAATGAACGAATTCGAAACTTGTCTTAGGGAAAGCTTGTGAAAATGTGTACACGAGTCTATATGAAATTATTCCTTTTGTAGAGGATGAAAAATCAGTAATCCACATGCTCACAACTCAGGAATGCATGTATGTCGAATCCGTCATGCATGTAACATGTACGGAACACGGAATATCATGTTGAAGGAATCTATTCAAATTACATATCTCTAGGGTAGAATTCGCTCCAAGAGGGTTTTTCTGGGATCAAAGTGTGATTCTTGAAACTGGTGATAGGAGAAGCAACGAAGTCCAAGGAACTATTTCAAAGTGCATAAGTAACTTGTTTGGTGGTTGAAACATCTGTCATGCGCATGTTCACAGCTCAGAAATGCATGTTTGAGGAATCCGTGATGCATGAAACATGTTCGGAATACGGAATGCCATGGTTATGTAAACAATGTAAATTACATGTGTATTGGTGAGAATTCGCTCAAAGAGTGTTTTCCACTGCCAAATGTCCGATTTTAGAACCTGGTGATACAAAAAACTTATGAAGTCAGAGTAAATATTTCAAAGTGTAATATATGCCTTCTTTGGTGGATGAAAGTTCACTAATCCACATGGTCACAACTCAGAAACGCATGTTTCTCGAATCCGTCATGCATGTATCATGTACGGAACCCGGAATGCCATGTTGATGGAATTCATGTAAATTATATATCTATTAGGTTGTATACACTCCAGAAGTATTCTTCTGTGAAAAAAGAACGAATTCGAAACTTGTGTTAGGGAAAGCTTGTGAAAATGTGTACACGAGTCTATATGAAATTATTCCTTTTATAGAGGATGAAAAATCAGTAATCCACATGCTCACAACTCAGGAATGCATGTATGTCGAATCCGTCATGCATGTAACATGTACGGAACACGGAATATCATGTTGAAGGAATCTATTCAAATTACATATCTCTAGGGTAGAATTCGCTCCAAGAGGGTTTTTCTGGGATCAAAGTGTGATTCTTGAAACTGGTGATAGGAGAAGCAACGAAGTCCAAGGAACTATTTCAAAGTGCATAAGTAACTTGTTTGGTGGTTGAAACATCTGTCATGCGCATGTTCACAGCTCAGAAATGCATGTTTGAGGAATCCGTGATGCATGAAACATGTTCGGAATACGGAATGCCATGGTTATGTAAACAATGTAAAGTACATGTGTATTGGTGAGAATTCGCTCAAAGAGAGTTTTCTACTGCCAAATGTCCGATGTTAGAACCTGGTGATACAAAAAACTTATGAAGTCAGAGTAAATATTTCAAAGTGTAATATATGCCTTCTTTGGTGGATGAAAGTTCACTAATCCACATGCTCACAACTCAGAAACGCATGTTTCTCGAATCCGTCATGCATGTATCATGTACGGAACCCGGAATGCCATGTTGATGGAATTCATGTAAATTATATATCTATTAGGTTGAATACACTCCAGAAGTATTCTTCTGTGAAAAATGAACGAATTCGAAACTTGTGTTAGGGAAAGCTTGTGAAAATGTGTACACGAGTCTATATGAAATTATTCCTTTTATAGAGGATGAAAAATCAGTAATCCACATGCTCACAACTCAGGAATGCATGTATGTCGAATCCGTCATGCATGTAACATGTACGGAACACGGAATATCATGTTGAAGGAATCTATTCAAATTACATATCTCTAGGGTAGAATTCGCTCCAAGAGGGTTTTCCTGGGATCAAAGTGTGATTCTTGAAACTGGTGATAGGAGAAGCAACGAAGTACAAGGAACTATTTCAAAGTGCATAAGTAACTTGTTTGGTGGTTGAAACATCTGTCATGCGCATGTTCACAGCTCAGAAATGCATGTTTGAGGAATCCCTGATGCATGAAACATGTTCGGAATACGGAATGCCATGGTTATGTAAACAATGTAAATTACATGTGTATTGGAGAGAATTTGCTCAACGAATGTTTTCAACTGCCAAATGTCCGATTTTAGAACCTGGTGATACAAAAAACTTATGAAGTCAGAGTAAATATTTCAAAGTGTAATATATGCCTTCTTTAGTGGATGAAAGTTCACTAATCCACATGCTCACAACTCAGAAATGCATGTTTCTCGAATCCGTCATGCATGTATCATGTACGGAACCCGGAATGCCATGTTGATGGAATTCATGTAAATTAAATATCTATTAGGTTGAATACACTCCAGAAGTATTCTTCTGTGAAAAATGAACGAATTCGAAACTTGTCTTTGGGAAAGTTTGTGAAAATGTGTACACAAGTCTATATGAAATTATTCCTTTTATAGAGGATGAAAAATCAGTAATCCACATGGTCACAACTCAGAAATGCATGTATGTCGAATCCGTCATGCATGTAACATGTACGGAACACGGAATATCATGTTGAAGGGATCTATTCAAATTACATATCTCTAGGGTAGAATTCGCTCCAAGAGGGTTTTTCTGGGATCAAAGTGTGATTCTTGAAACTGGTGATAGGAGAAGCAACGAAGTCCAAGGAACTATTTCAAAGTGCATAAGTAACTTGTTTGGTGGTTGAAACATCTGTCATGCGCATGTTCACAGCTCAGAAATGCATGTTTGAGGAATCCGTGATGCATGAAACATGTTCGGAATACGGAATGCCATGGTTATGTAAACAATGTAAAGTACATGTGTATTGGTGAGAATTCGCTCAAAGAGTGTTTTCTACTGCCAAATGTCCGATGTTAGAACCTGGTGATACAAAAACTTATGAAGTCAGAGTAAATATTTCAAAGTGTAATATATGCCTTCTTTGGTGGATGAAAGTTCACTAATCCACATGCTCACAACTCAGAAACGCATGTTTCTCGAATCCGTCATGCATGTATCATGTACGGAACCCGGAATGCCATGTTGATGGAATTCATGTAAATTAAATATCTATTAGGTTGAATACACTCCAGAAGTATTCTTCTGTGAAGAATGAACGAATTCGAAACTTGTCTTAGGGAAAGCTTGTGAAAATGTGTACACGAGTCTATATGAAATTATTCCTTTTGTAGAGGATGAAAAATCAGTAATCCACATGGTCACAACTCAGGAATGCATGTATGTCGAATCCGTCATGCATGTAACATGTACAGAACACGGAATATCATGTTGAAGGAATCTATTCAAATTACATATCTCTAGGGTAGAATTCGCTCCAAGAGGGTTTTTCTGGGATCAAAGTGTGATTCTTGAAACTGGTGATAGGAGAAGCAACGAAGTCCAAGGAACTATTTCAAAGTGCATAAGTAACTTGTTTGGTGGTTGAAACATCTGTCATGCGCATGTTCACAGCTCAGAAATGCATGTTTGAGGAATCCGTGATGCATGAAACATGTTCGGAATACGGAATGCCATGGTTATGTAAACAATGTAAATTACATGTGTATTGGTGAGAATTCGCTCAAAGAGTGTTTTCTACTGCCAAATGTCCGATTTTAGAACCTGGTGATACAAAAAACTTATGAAGTCAGAGTAAATATTTCAAAGTGTAATATATGCCTTCTTTGGTGGATGAAAGTTCACTAATCCACATGCTCACAACTCAGAAACGCATGTTTCTCGAATCCGTCATGCATGTATCATGTACGGAACCCGGAATGCCATGTTGATGGAATTCATGTAAATTATATATCTATTAGGTTGAATACACTCCAGAAGTATTCTTCTGTGAAAAATGAACGAATTCGAAACTTGTGTTAGGGAAAGCTTGTGAAAATGTGTACACGAGTCTATATGAAATTATTCCTTTTATAGAGGATGAAAAATCAGTAATCCACATGCTCACAACTCAGGAATGCATGTATGTCGAATCCGTCATGCATGTAACATGTACGGAACACGGAATATCATGTTGAAGGAATCTATTCAAATTACATATCTCTAGGGTAGAATTCGCTCCAAGAGGGTTTTCCTGGGATCAAAGTGTGATTCTTGAAACTGGTGATAGGAGAAGCAACGAAGTACAAGGAACTATTTCAAAGTGCATAAGTAACTTGTTTGGTGGTTGAAACATCTGTCATGCGCATGTTCACAGCTCAGAAATGCATGTTTGAGGAATCCCTGATGCATGAAACATGTTCGGAATACGGAATGCCATGGTTATGTAAACAATGTAAATTACATGTGTATTGGAGAGAATTTGCTCAACGAATGTTTTCAACTGCCAAATGTCCGATTTTAGAACCTGGTGATACAAAAAACTTATGAAGTCAGAGTAAATATTTCAAAGTGTAATATATGCCTTCTTTAGTGGATGAAAGTTCACTAATCCACATGCTCACAACTCAGAAATGCATGTTTCTCGAATCCGTCATGCATGTATCATGTACGGAACCCGGAATGCCATGTTGATGGAATTCATGTAAATTAAATATCTATTAGGTTGAATACACTCCAGAAGTATTCTTCTGTGAAAAATGAACGAATTCGAAACTTGTCTTAGGGAAAGTTTGTGAAAATGTGTACACGAGTCTATATGAAATTATTCCTTTTATAGAGGATGAAAAATCAGTAATCCACATGGTCACAACTCAGAAATGCATGTATGTCGAATCCGTCATGCATGTAACATGTACGGAACACGGAATATCATGTTGAAGGGATCTATTCAAATTACATATCTCTAGGGTAGAATTCGCTCCAAGAGGGTTTTTCTGGGATCAAAGTGTGATTCTTGAAACTGGTGATAGGAGAAGCAACGAAGTCCAAGGAACTATTTCAAAGTGCATAAGTAACTTGTTTGGTGGTTGAAACATCTGTCATGCGCATGTTCACAGCTCAGAAATGCATGTTTGAGGAATCCGTGATGCATGAAACATGTTCGGAATACGGAATGCCATGGTTATGTAAACAATGTAAAGTACATGTGTATTGGTGAGAATTCGCTCAAAGAGTGTTTTCTACTGCCAAATGTCCGATGTTAGAACCTGGTGATACAAAAACTTATGAAGTCAGAGTAAATATTTCAAAGTGTAATATATGCCTTCTTTGGTGGATGAAAGTTCACTAATCCACATGCTCACAACTCAGAAACGCATGTTTCTCGAATCCGTCATGCATGTATCATGTACGGAACCCGGAATGCCATGTTGATGGAATTCATGTAAATTAAATATCTATTAGGTTGAATACACTCCAGAAGTATTCTTCTGTGAAGAATGAACGAATTCGAAACTTGTCTTAGGGAAAGCTTGTGAAAATGTGTACACGAGTCTATATGAAATTATTCCTTTTGTAGAGGATGAAAAATCAGTAATCCACATGGTCACAACTCAGGAATGCATGTATGTCGAATCCGTCATGCATGTAACATGTACAGAACACGGAATATCATGTTGAAGGAATCTATTCAAATTACATATCTCTAGGGTAGAATTCGCTCCAAGAGGGTTTTTCTGGGATCAAAGTGTGATTCTTGAAACTGGTGATAGGAGAAGCAACGAAGTCCAAGGAACTATTTCAAAGTGCATAAGTAACTTGTTTGGTGGTTGAAACATCTGTCATGCGCATGTTCACAGCTCAGAAATGCATGTTTGAGGAATCCGTGATGCATGAAACATGTTCGGAATACGGAATGCCATGGTTATGTAAACAATGTAAATTACATGTGTATTGGTGAGAATTCGCTCAAAGAGTGTTTTCTACTGCCAAATGTCCGATTTTAGAACCTGGTGATACAAAAAACTTATGAAGTCAGAGTAAATATTTCAAAGTGTAATATATGCCTTCTTTGGTGGATGAAAGTTCACTAATCCACATGCTCACAACTCAGAAATGCATGTTTCTCGAATCCGTCATGCATGTATCATGTACGGAACCCGGAATGCCATGTTGATGGAATTCATGTAAATTAAATATCTATTAGGTTGAATACACTCCAGAAGTATTCTTCTGTGAAAAATGAACGAATTCGAAACTTGTCTTAGGGAAAGTTTGTGAAAATGTGTACACGAGTCTATATGAAATTATTCCTTTTGTAGAGGATGAAAAATCAGTAATCCACATGCTCACAACTCAGGAATGCATGTATGTCGAATCCGTCATGCATGTAACATGTACGGAACACGGAATATCATGTTGAAGGAATCTATTCAAATTACATATCTCTAGGGTAGAATTCGCTCCAAGAGGGTTTTTCTGGGATCAAAGTGTGATTCTTGAAACTGGTGATAGGAGAAGCAACGAAGTCCAAGGAACTATTTCAAAGTGCATAAGTAACTTGTTTGGTGGTTGAAACATCTGTCATGCGCATGTTCACAGCTCAGAAATGCATGTTTGAGGAATCCGTGATGCATGAAACATGTTCGGAATACGGAATGCCATGGTTATGTAAACAATGTAAATTACATGTGTATTGGTGAGAATTCGCTCAAAGAGTGTTTTCCACTGCCAAATGTCCGATTTTAGAACCTGGTGATACAAAAAACTTATGAAGTCAGAGTAAATATTTCAAAGTGTAATATATGCCTTCTTTGGTGGATGAAAGTTCACTAATCCACATGGTCACAACTCAGAAACGCATGTTTCTCGAATCCGTCATGCATGTATCATGTACGGAACCCGGAATGCCATGTTGATGGAATTCATGTAAATTATATATCTATTAGGTTGTATACACTCCAGAAGTATTCTTCTGTGAAAAAAGAACGAATTCGAAACTTGTGTTAGGGAAAGCTTGTGAAAATGTGTACACGAGTCTATATGAAATTATTCCTTTTGTAGAGGATGAAAAATCAGTAATCCACATGCTCACAACTCAGGAATGCATGTATGTCGAATCCGTCATGCATGTAACATGTACGGAACACGGAATATCATGTTGAAGGAATCTATTCAAATTACATATCTCTAGGGTAGAATTCGCTCCAAGAGGGTTTTTCTGGGATCAAAGTGTGATTCTTGAAACTGGTGATAGGAGAAGCAACGAAGTCCAAGGAACTATTTCAAAGTGCATAAGTAACTTGTTTGGTGGTTGAAACATCTGTCATGCGCATGTTCACAGCTCAGAAATGCATGTTTGAGGAATCCGTGATGCATGAAACATGTTCGGAATACGGAATGCCATGGTTATGTAAACAATGTAAAGTACATGTGTATTGGTGAGAATTCGCTCAAAGAGAGTTTTCTACTGCCAAATGTCCGATGTTAGAACCTGGTGATACAAAAAACTTATGAAGTCAGAGTAAATATTTCAAAGTGTAATATATGCCTTCTTTGGTGGATGAAAGTTCACTAATCCACATGCTCACAACTCAGAAACGCATGTTTCTCGAATCCGTCATGCATGTATCATGTACGGAACCCGGAATGCCATGTTGATGGAATTCATGTAAATTATATATCTATTAGGTTGAATACACTCCAGAAGTATTCTTCTGTGAAAAATGAACGAATTCGAAACTTGTGTTAGGGAAAGCTTGTGAAAATGTGTACACGAGTCTATATGAAATTATTCCTTTTATAGAGGATGAAAAATCAGTAATCCACATGCTCACAACTCAGGAATGCATGTATGTCGAATCCGTCATGCATGTAACATGTACGGAACACGGAATATCATGTTGAAGGAATCTATTCAAATTACATATCTCTAGGGTAGAATTCGCTCCAAGAGGGTTTTCCTGGGATCAAAGTGTGATTCTTGAAACTGGTGATAGGAGAAGCAACGAAGTACAAGGAACTATTTCAAAGTGCATAAGTAACTTGTTTGGTGGTTGAAACATCTGTCATGCGCATGTTCACAGCTCAGAAATGCATGTTTGAGGAATCCGTGATGCATGAAACATGTTCGGAATACGGAATGCCATGGTTATGTAAACAATGTAAATTACATGTGTATTGGTGAGAATTCGCTCAAAGAGTGTTTTCTACTGCCAAATGTCCGATTTTAGAACCTGGTGATACAAAAAACTTATGAAGTCAGAGTAAATATTTCAAAGTGTAATATATGCCTTCTTTGGTGGATGAAAGTTCACTAATCCACATGCTCACAACTCAGAAACGCATGTTTCTCGAATCCGTCATGCATGTATCATGTACGGAATCCGGAATGCCATGTTGATGGAATTCATGTAAATTATACATCTATTAGGTTGAATACACTCCAGAAGTATTCTTCTGTGAAAAATGAACGAATTCGAAACTTGTGTTAGGGAAAGCTTGTGAAAATGTGTACACGAGTCTATATGAAATTATTCCTTTTATAGAGGATGAAAAATCAGTAATCCACATGGTCACAACTCAGGAATGCATGTATGTCGAATCCGTCATGCATGTAACATGTACGGAACACGGAATATCATGTTGAAGGAATCTATTCAAATTACATATCTCTAGGGTAGAATTCGCTCCAAGAGGGTTTTTCTGGGATCAAAGTGTGATTCTTGAAACTGGTGATAGGAGAAGCAACGAAGTCCAAGGAACTATTTCAAAGTGCATAAGTAACTTGTTTGGTGGTTGAAACATCTGTCATGTGCATGTTCACAGCTCAGAAATGCATGTTTGAGGAATCCCTGATGCATGAAACATGTTCGGAATACGGAATGCCATGGTTATGTAAACAATGTAAAGTACATGTGTATTGGAGAGAATTTGCTCAACGAATGTTTTCTACTGCCAAATGTCCGATTTTAGAACCTGGTGATACAAAAAACTTATGAAGTCAGAGTAAATATTTCAAAGTGTAATATATGCCTTCTTTGGTGGATGAAAGTTCACTAATCCACATGGTCACAACTCAGAAACGCATGTTTCTCGAATCCGTCATGCATGTATCATGTACGGAACCCGGAATGCCATGTTGATGGAATTCATGTAAATTATATATCTATTAGGTTGAATACACTCCAGAAGTATTCTTCTGTGAAAAATGAACGAATTCGAAACTTGTGTTAGGGAAAGCTTGTGAAAATGTGTACACGAGTCTATATGAAATTATTCCTTTTATAGAGGATGAAAAATCAGTAATCCACATGCTCACAACTCAGGAATGCATGTTTGTCGAATCCGTCATGCATGTAACATGTACGGAACACGGAATATCATGTTGAAGGAATCTATTCAAATTACATATCTCTAGGGTAGAATTCGCTCCAAGAGGGTTTTTCTGGGATCAAAGTGTGATTCTTGAAACTGGTGATAGGAGAAGCAACGAAGTCCAAGGAACTATTTCAAAGTGCATAAGTAACTTGTTTGGTGGTTGAAACATCTGTCATGCGCATGTTCACAGCTCAGAAATGCATGTTTGAGGAATCCGTGATGCATGAAACATGTTCGGAATACGGAATGCCATGGTTATGTAAACAATGTAAATTACATGTGTATTGGTGAGAATTCGCTCAAAGAGTGTTTTCTACTGCCAAATGTCCGATTTTAGAACCTGGTGATACAAAAAACTTATGAAGTCAGAGTAAATATTTCAAAGTGTAATATATGCCTTCTTTGGTGGATGAAAGTTCACTAATCCACATGCTCACAACTCAGAAACGCATGTTTCTCGAATCCGTCATGCATGTATCATGTACGGAATCCGGAATGCCATGTTGATGGAATTCATGTAAATTATACATCTATTAGGTTGAATACACTCCAGAAGTATTCTTCTGTGAAAAATGAACGAATTCGAAACTTGTGTTAGGGAAAGCTTGTGAAAATGTGTACACGAGTCTATATGAAATTATTCCTTTTATAGAGGATGAAAAATCAGTAATCCACATGGTCACAACTCAGGAATGCATGTATGTCGAATCCGTCATGCATGTAACATGTACGGAACACGGAATATCATGTTGAAGGAATCTATTCAAATTACATATCTCTAGGGTAGAATTCGCTCCAAGAGGGTTTTTCTGGGATCAAAGTGTGATTCTTGAAACTGGTGATAGGAGAAGCAACGAAGTCCAAGGAACTATTTCAAAGTGCATAAGTAACTTGTTTGGTGGTTGAAACATCTGTCATGCGCATGTTCACAGCTCAGAAATGCATGTTTGAGGAATCCCTGATGCATGAAACATGTTCGGAATACGGAATGCCATGGTTATGTAAACAATGTAAAGTACATGTGTATTGGAGAGAATTTGCTCAACGAATGTTTTCTACTGCCAAATGTCCGATTTTAGAACCTGGTGATACAAAAAACTTATGAAGTCAGAGTAAATATTTCAAAGTGTAATATATGCCTTCTTTGGTGGATGAAAGTTCACTAATCCACATGGTCACAACTCAGAAACGCATGTTTCTCGAATCCGTCATGCATGTATCATGTACGGAACCCGGAATGCCATGTTGATGGAATTCATGTAAATTAAATATCTATTAGGTTGAATACACTCCAGAAGTATTCTTCTGTGAAAAATGAACGAATTCGAAACTTGTCTTAGGGAAAGTTTGTGAAAATGTGTACACGAGTCTATATGAAATTATTCCTTTTATAGAGGATGAAAAATCAGTAATCCACATGCTCACAACTCAGGAATGCATGTATGTCGAATCCGTCATGCATGTAACATGTACGGAACACGGAATATCATGTTGAAGGGATCTATTCAAATTACATATCTCTAGGGTAGAATTCGCTCCAAGAGGGTTTTTCTGGGATCAAAGTGTGATTCTTGAAACTGGTGATAGGAGAAGCAACGAAGTCCAAGGAACTATTTCAAAGTGCATAAGTAACTTGTTTGGTGGTTGAAACATCTGTAATGCGCATGTTCACAGCTCAGAAATGCATGTTTGAGGAATCCGTGATGCATGAAACATGTTCGGAATACGGAATGCCATGGTTATGTAAACAATGTAAATTACATGTGTATTGGTGAGAATTCGCTCAAAGAGTGTTTTCTACTGCCAAATGTCCGATTTTAGAACCTGGTGATACAAAAAACTTATGAAGTCAGAGTAAATATTTCAAAGTGTAATATATGCCTTCTTTGGTGGATGAAAGTTCACTAATCCACATGGTCACAACTCAGAAACGCATGTTTCTCGAATCCGTCATGCATGTATCATGTACGGAACCCGGAATGCCATGTTGATGGAATTCATGTAAATTAAATATCTATTAGGTTGAATACACTCCAGAAGTATTCTTCTGTGAAAAATGAACGAATTCGAAACTTGTCTTAGGGAAAGTTTGTGAAAATGTGTACACAAGTCTATATGAAATTATTCCTTTTATAGAGGATGAAAAATCAGTAATCCACATGCTCACAACTCAGGAATGCATGTATGTCGAATCCGTCATGCATGTAACATGTACGGAACACGGAATATCATGTTGAAGGGATCTATTCAAATTACATATCTCTAGGGTAGAATTCGCTCCAAGAGGGTTTTTCTGGGATCAAAGTGTGATTCTTGAAACTGGTGATAGGAGAAGCAACGAAGTCCAAGGAACTATTTCAAAGTGCATAAGTAACTTGTTTGGTGGTTGAAACATCTGTCATGCGCATGTTCACAGCTCAGAAATGCATGTTTGAGGAATCCGTGATGCATGAAACATGTTCGGAATACGGAATGCCATGGTTATGTAAACAATGTAAATTACATGTGTATTGGTGAGAATTCGCTCAAAGAGTGTTTTCTACTGCCAAATGTCCGATTTTAGAACCTGGTGATACAAAAAACTTATGAAGTCAGAGTAAATATTTCAAAGTGTAATATATGCCTTCTTTGGTGGATGAAAGTTCACTAATCCACATGCTCACAACTCAGAAACGCATGTTTCTCGAATCCGTCATGCATGTATCATGTACGGAACCCGGAATGCCATGTTGATGGAATTCATGTAAATTAAATATCTATTAGGTTGAATACACTCCAGAAGTATTCTTCTGTGAAAAATGAACGAATTCGAAACTTGTCTTAGGGAAAGTTTGTGAAAATGTGTACACGAGTCTATATGAAATTATTCCTTTTATAGAGGATGAAAAATCAGTAATCCACATGGTCACAACTCAGAAATGCATGTATGTCGAATCCGTCATGCATGTAACATGTACGGAACACGGAATATCATGTTGAAGGGATCTATTCAAATTACATATCTCTAGGGTAGAATTCGCTCCAAGAGGGTTTATCTGGGATCAAAGTGTGATTCTTGAAACTGGTGATAGGAGAAGCAACGAAGTCCAAGGAACTATTTCAAAGTGCATAAGTAACTTGTTTGGTGGTTGAAACATCTGTCATGCGCATGTTCACAGCTCAGAAATTCATGTTTGAGGAATCCGTGATGCATGAAACATGTTCGGAATACGGAATGCCATGGTTATGTAAACAATGTAAAGTACATGTGTATTGGTGAGAATTCGCTCAAAGAGTGTTTTCTACTGCCAAATGTCCGATGTTAGAACCTGGTGATACAAAAAACTTATGAAGTCAGAGTAAATATTTCAAAGTGTAATATATGCCTTCTTTGGTGGATGAAAGTTCACTAATCCACATGCTCACAACTCAGAAACGCATGTTTCTCGAATCCGTCATGCATGTATCATGTACGGAACCCGGAATGCCATGTTGATGGAATTCATGTAAATTATATATCTATTAGGTTGAATACACTCCAGAAGTATTCTTCTGTGAAAAATGAACGAATTCGAAACTTGTGTTAGGGAAAGCTTGTGAAAATGTGTACACGAGTCTATATGAAATTATTCCTTTTATAGAGGATGAAAAATCAGTAATCCACATGGTCACAACTCAGGAATGCATGTATGTCGAATCCGTCATGCATGTAACATGTACGGAACACGGAATATCATGTTGAAGGAATCTATTCAAAATACATATCTCTAGGGTAGAATTCGCTCCAAGAGGGTTTTCCTGGGATCAAAGTGTGATTCTTGAAACTGGTGATAGGAGAAGCAACGAAGTCCAAGGAACTATTTCAAAGTGCATAAGTAACTTGTTTGGTGGTTGAAACATCTGTCATGCGCATGTTCACAGCTCAGAAATGCATGTTTGAGGAATCCGTGATGCATGAAACATGTTCGGAATACGGAATGCCATGGTTATGTAAACAATGTAAATTACATGTGTATTGGTGAGAATTCGCTCAAAGAGTGTTTTCTACTGCCAAATGTCCGATTTTAGAACCTGGTGATACAAAAAATTTATGAAGTCAGAGTAAATATTTCAAAGTGTAATATATGCCTTCTTTGGTGGATGAAAGTTCACTAATCCACATGCTCACAACTCAGAAACGCATGTTTCTCGAATCCGTCATGCATGTATCATGTACGGAACCAGGAATGCCATGTTGATGGAATTCATGTTAATTATACATCTATTTGGTTGAATACAGTCCAGAAGTATTCTTCTGTGAAAAATGAACGAATTCGAAACTTGTGTTAGGGAAAGCTTGTGAAAATGTGTACACGAGTCTATATGAAATTATTCCTTTTATAGAGGATGAAAAATCAGTAATCCACATGCTCACAACTCAGGAATACATGTTTGTCCAATCCGTCATGCATGTAACATGTACGGAACACGGAATATCATGTTGAAGGAATCTATTCAAATTACATATCTCTAGGGTAGAATTCGCTCCAAGAGGGTTTTTCTGGGATCAAAGTGTGATTCTTGAAACTGGTGATAGGAGAAGCAACGAAGTCCAAGGAACTATTTCAAAGTGCATAAGTAACTTGTTTGGTGGTTGAAACATCTGTCATGCGCATGTTCACAGCTCAGAAATGCATGTTTGAGGAATCCGTGATGCATGAAACATGTTCAGAATACGGAATGCCATGGTTATGTAAACAATGTAAATTACGTGTGTATTGGTGAGAATTCGCTCAAAGAGTGTTTTCTACTGCCAAATGTCCGATTTTAGAACCTGGTGATACAAAAAACTTATGAAGTCAGAGTAAATATTTCAAAGTGTAATATATGCCTTCTTTGGTGGATGAAAGTTCACTAATCCACATGCTCACAACTCAGAAACGCATGTTTCTCGAATCCGTCATGCATGTATCATGTACGGAACCCGGAATGCCATGTTGATGGAATTCATGTAAATTATATATCTATTAGGTTGAATACACTCCAGAAGTATTCTTCTGTGAAAAATGAACGAATTCGAAACTTGTGTTAGGGAAAGCTTGTGAAAATGTGTACACGAGTCTATATGAAATTATTCCTTTTATAGAGGATGAAAAATCAGTAATCCACATGCTCACAACTCAGGAATGCATGTTTGTCGAATCCGTCATGCATGTAACATGTACGGAACACGGAATATCATGTTGAAGGAATCTATTCAAATTACATATCTCTAGGGTAGAATTCGCTCCAAGAGGGTTTTTCTGGGATCAAAGTGTGATTCTTGAAACTGGTGATAGGAGAAGCAACGAAGTCCAAGGAACTATTTCAAAGTGCATAAGTAACTTGTTTGGTGGTTGAAACATCTGTCATGCGCATGTTCACAGCTCAGAAATGCATGTTTGAGGAATCCGTGATGCATGAAACATGTTCGGAATACGGAATGCCATGGTTATGTAAACAATGTAAATTACATGTGTATTGGTGAGAATTCGCACAAAGAGTGTTTTCTACTGCCAAATGTCCGATTTTAGAACCTGGTGATACAAAAAACTTATGAAGTCAGAGTAAATATTTCAAAGTGTAATATATGCCTTCTTTGGTGGATGAAAGTTCACTAATCCACATGCTCACAACTCAGAAACGCATGTTTCTCGAATCCGTCATGCATGTATCATGTACGGAATCCGGAATGCCATGTTGATGGAATTCATGTAAATTATACATCTATTAGGTTGAATACACTCCAGAAGTATTCTTCTGTGAAAAATGAACGAATTCGAAACTTGTGTTAGGGAAAGCTTGTGAAAATGTGTACACGAGTCTATATGAAATTATTCCTTTTATAGAGGATGAAAAATCAGTAATCCACATGGTCACAACTCAGGAATGCATGTATGTCGAATCCGTCATGCATGTAACATGTACGGAACACGGAATATCATGTTGAAGGAATCTATTCAAATTACATATCTCTAGGGTAGAATTCGCTCCAAGAGGGTTTTTCTGGGATCAAAGTGTGATTCTTGAAACTGGTGATAGGAGAAGCAACGAAGTCCAAGGAACTATTTCAAAGTGCATAAGTAACTTGTTTGGTGGTTGAAACATCTGTCATGCGCATGTTCACAGCTCAGAAATGCATGTTTGAGGAATCCCTGATGCATGAAACATGTTCGGAATACGGAATGCCATGGTTATGTAAACAATGTAAAGTACATGTGTATTGGAGAGAATTTGCTCAACGAATGTTTTCTACTGCCAAAAGTCCGATTTTAGAACCTGGTGATACAAAAAACTTATGAAGTCAGAGTAAATATTTCAAAGTGTAATATATGCCTTCTTTGGTGGATGAAAGTTCACTAATCCACATGGTCACAACTCAGAAACGCATGTTTCTCGAATCCGTCATGCATGTATCATGTACGGAACCCGGAATGCCATGTTGATGGAATTCATGTAAATTAAATATCTATTAGGTTGAATACACTCCAGAAGTATTCTTCTGTGAAAAATGAACGAATTCGAAACTTGTCTTAGGGAAAGTTTGTGAAAATGTGTACACGAGTCTATATGAAATTATTCCTTTTATAGAGGATGAAAAATCAGTAATCCACATGCTCACAACTCAGGAATGCATGTATGTCGAATCCGTCATGCATGTAACATGTACGGAACACGGAATATCATGTTGAAGGGATCTATTCAAATTACATATCTCTAGGGTAGAATTCGCTCCAAGAGGGTTTTTCTGGGATCAAAGTGTGATTCTTGAAACTGGTGATAGGAGAAGCAACGAAGTCCAAGGAACTATTTCAAAGTGCATAAGTAACTTGTTTGGTGGTTGAAACATCTGTAATGCGCATGTTCACAGCTCAGAAATGCATGTTTGAGGAATCCGTGATGCATGAAACATGTTCGGAATACGGAATGCCATGGTTATGTAAACAATGTAAATTACATGTGTATTGGTCAGAATTCGCTCAAAGAGTGTTTTCTACTGCCAAATGTCCGATTTTAGAACCTGGTGATACAAAAAACTTATGAAGTCAGAGTAAATATTTCAAAGTGTAATATATGCCTTCTTTGGTGGATGAAAGTTCACTAATCCACATGGTCACAACTCAGAAACGCATGTTTCTCGAATCCGTCATGCATGTATCATGTACGGAACCCGGAATGCCATGTTGATGGAATTCATGTAAATTAAATATCTATTAGGTTGAATACACTCCAGAAGTATTCTTCTGTGAAAAATGAACGAATTCGAAACTTGTCTTAGGGAAAGTTTGTGAAAATGTGTACACAAGTCTATATGAAATTATTCCTTTTATAGAGGATGAAAAATCAGTAATCCACATGCTCACAACTCAGGAATGCATGTATGTCGAATCCGTCATGCATGTAACATGTACGGAACACGGAATATCATGTTGAAGGAATCTATTCAAATTACATATCTCTAGGGTAGAATTCGCTCCAAGAGGGTTTTTCTGGGATCAAAGTGTGATTCTTGAAACTGGTGATAGGAGAAGCAACGAAGTCCAAGGAACTATTTCAAAGTGCATAAGTAACTTGTTTGGTGGTTGAAACATCTGTCATGCGCATGTTCACAGCTCAGAAATGCATGTTTGAGGAATCCCTGATGCATGAAACATGTTCGGAATACGGAATGCCATGGTTATGTAAACAATGTAAAGTACATGTGTATTGGAGAGAATTTGCTCAACGAATGTTTTCTACTGCCAAATGTCCGATTTTAGAACCTGGTGATACAAAAAACTTATGAAGTCAGAGTAAATATTTCAAAGTGTAATATATGCCTTCTTTGGTGGATGAAAGTTCACTAATCCACATGGTCACAACTCAGAAACGCATGTTTCTCGAATCCGTCATGCATGTATCATGTACGGAACCCGGAATGCCATGTTGATGGAATTCATGTAAATTAAATATCTATTAGGTTGAATACACTCCAGAAGTATTCTTCTGTGAAAAATGAACGAATTCGAAACTTGTCTTAGGGAAAGTTTGTGAAAATGTGTACACGAGTCTATATGAAATTATTCCTTTTATAGAGGATGAAAAATCAGTAATCCACATGGTCACAACTCAGAAATGCATGTATGTCGAATCCGTCATGCATGTAACATGTACGGAACACGGAATATCATGTTGAAGGGATCTATTCAAATTACATATCTCTAGGGTAGAATTCGCTCCAAGAGGGTTTATCTGGGATCAAAGTGTGATTCTTGAAACTGGTGATAGGAGAAGCAACGAAGTCCAAGGAACTATTTCAAAGTGCATAAGTAACTTGTTTGGTGGTTGAAACATCTGTCATGCGCATGTTCACAGCTCAGAAATTCATGTTTGAGGAATCCGTGATGCATGAAACATGTTCGGAATACGGAATGCCATGGTTATGTAAACAATGTAAATTACATGTGTATTGGTGAGAATTCGCTCAAAGAGTGTTTTCTACTGCCAAATGTCCGATGTTAGAACCTGGTGATACAAAAAACTTATGAAGTCAGAGTAAATATTTCAAAGTGTAATATATGCCTTCTTTGGTGGATGAAAGTTCACTAATCCACATGCTCACAACTCAGAAACGCATGTTTCTCGAATCCGTCATGCATGTATCATGTACGGAACCCGGAATGCCATGTTGATGGAATTCATGTAAATTATATATCTATTAGGTTGAATACACTCCAGAAGTATTCTTCTGTGAAAAATGAACGAATTCGAAACTTGTGTTAGGGAAAGCTTGTGAAAATGTGTACACGAGTCTATATGAAATTATTCCTTTTATAGAGGATGAAAAATCAGTAATCCACATGGTCACAACTCAGGAATGCATGTATGTCGAATCCGTCATGCATGTAACATGTACGGAACACGGAATATCATGTTGAAGGAATCTATTCAAATTACATATCTCTAGGGTAGAATTCGCTCCAAGAGGGTTTTCCTGGGATCAAAGTGTGATTCTTGAAACTGGTGATAGGAGAAGCAACGAAGTACAAGGAACTATTTCAAAGTGCATAAGTAACTTGTTTGGTGGTTGAAACATCTGTCATGCGCATGTTCACAGCTCAGAAATGCATGTTTGAGGAATCCGTGATGCATGAAACATGTTCGGAATACGGAATGCCATGGTTATGTAAACAATGTAAATTACATGTGTAATGGTGAGAATTCGCTCAAAGAGTGTTTTCTACTGCCAAATGTCCGATTTCAGAACCTGGTGATACAAAAAACTTATGAAGTCAGAGTAAATATTTTAAAGTGTAATATATGCCTTCTTTGGTGGATGAAAGTTCACTAATCCACATGCTCACAACTCAGAAACGCATGTTTCTCGAATCCGTCATGCATGTATCATGTACGGAACCCGGAATGCCATGTTGATGGAATTCATGTAAATTAAATATCTATTAGGTTGAATACACTCCAGAAGTATTCTTCTGTGAAAAATGAACGAATTCGAAACTTGTCTTAGGGAAAGTTTGTGAAAATGTGTACACGAGTCTATATGAAATTATTCCTTTTATAGAGGATGAAAAATCAGTAATCCACATGCTCACAACTCAGAAATGCATGTATGTCGAATCCGTCATGCATGTAACATGTACGGAACACGGAATATCATGTTGAAGGGATCTATTCAAATTACATATCTCTAGGGTAGAATTCGCTCCAAGAGGGTTTTTCTGGGATCAAAGTGTGATTCTTGAAACTGGTGATAGGAGAAGCAACGAAGTCCAAGGAACTATTTCAAAGTGCATAAGTAACTTGTTTGGTGGTTGAAACATCTGTCATGCGCATGTTCACAGCTCAGAAATGCATGTTTGAGGAATCCGTGATGCATGAAACATGTTCGGAATACGGAATGCCATGGTTATGTAAACAATGTAAAGTACATGTGTATTGGTGAGAATTCGCTCAAAGAGTGTTTTCTACTGCCAAATGTCCGATTTTAGAACCTGGTGATACAAAAAACTTATGAAGTCAGAGTAAATATTTCAAAGTGTAATATATGCCTTCTTTGGTGGATGAAAGTTAACTAATCCACATGCTCACAACTCAGAAACGCATGTTTCTCGAATCCGTCATGCATGTATCATGTACGGAACCCGGAATGCCATGTTGATGGAATTCATGTAAATTATATATCTATTAGGTTGAATACACTCCAGAAGTATTCTTCTGTGAAAAATGAACGAATTCGAAACTTGTGTTAGGGAAAGCTTGTGAAAATGTGTACACGAGTCTATATGAAATTATTCCTTTTATAGAGGATGAAAAATCAGTAATCCACATGGTCACAACTCAGGAATGCATGTATGTCGAATCCGTCATGCATGTAACATGTACGGAACACGGAATATCATGTTGAAGGAATCTATTCAAATTACATATCTCTAGGGTAGAATTCGCTCCAAGAGGGTTTTCCTGGGATCAAAGTGTGATTCTTGAAACTGGTGATAGGAGAAGCAACGAAGTCCAAGGAACTATTTCAAAGTGCATAAGTAACTTGTTTGGTGGTTGAAACATCTGTCATGCGCATGTTCACAGCTCAGAAATGCATGTTTGAGGAATCCCTGATGCATGAAACATGTTCGGAATACGGAATGCCATGGTTATGTAAACAATGTAAATTAAATGTGTATTGGAGAGAATTTGCTCAACGAATGTTTTCTACTGCCAAATGTCCGATTTTAGAACCTGGTGATACAAAAAACTTATGAAGTCAGAGTAAATATTTCAAAGTGTAATATATGCCTTCTTTGGTGGATGAAAGTTCACTAATCCACATGGTCACAACTCAGAAACGCATGTTTCTCGAATCCGTCATGCATGTATCATGTACGGAACCCGGAATGCCATGTTGATGGAATTCATGTAAATTATATATCTATTAGGTTGAATACACTCCAGAAGTATTCTTCTGTGAAAAATGAACGAATTCGAAACTTGTCTTAGGGAAAGCTTGTGAAAATGTGTACACGAGTCTATATGAAATTATTCCTTTTGTAGAGGATGAAAAATCAGTAATCCACATGCTCACAACTCAGGAATGCATGTATGTCGAATCCGTCATGCATGTAACATGTACGGAACACGGAATATCATGTTGAAGGAATCTATTCAAATTACATATCTCTAGGGTAGAATTCGCTCCAAGAGGGTTTTTCTGGGATCAAAGTGTGATTCTTGAAACTGGTGATAGGAGAAGCAACGAAGTCCAAGGAACTATTTCAAAGTGCATAAGTAACTTGTTTGGTGGTTGAAACATCTGTCATGCGCATGTTCACAGCTCAGAAATGCATGTTTGAGGAATCCGTGATGCATGAAACATGTTCGGAATACGGAATGCCATGGTTATGTAAACAATGTAAATTACATGTGTATTGGTGAGAATTCGCTCAAAGAGTGTTTTCCACTGCCAAATGTCCGATTTTAGAACCTGGTGATACAAAAAACTTATGAAGTCAGAGTAAATATTTCAAAGTGTAATATATGCCTTCTTTGGTGGATGAAAGTTCACTAATCCACATGGTCACAACTCAGAAACGCATGTTTCTCGAATCCGTCATGCATGTATCATGTACGGAACCCGGAATGCCATGTTGATGGAATTCATGTAAATTATATATCTATTAGGTTGTATACACTCCAGAAGTATTCTTCTGTGAAAAAAGAACGAATTCGAAACTTGTGTTAGGGAAAGCTTGTGAAAATGTGTACACGAGTCTATATGAAATTATTCCTTTTGTAGAGGATGAAAAATCAGTAATCCACATGCTCACAACTCAGGAATGCATGTATGTCGAATCCGTCATGCATGTAACATGTACGGAACACGGAATATCATGTTGAAGGAATCTATTCAAATTACATATCTCTAGGGTAGAATTCGCTCCAAGAGGGTTTTTCTGGGATCAAAGTGTGATTCTTGAAACTGGTGATAGGAGAAGCAACGAAGTCCAAGGAACTATTTCAAAGTGCATAAGTAACTTGTTTGGTGGTTGAAACATCTGTCATGCGCATGTTCACAGCTCAGAAATGCATGTTTGAGGAATCCGTGATGCATGAAACATGTTCGGAATACGGAATGCCATGGTTATGTAAACAATGTAAAGTACATGTGTATTGGTGAGAATTCGCTCAAAGAGAGTTTTCTACTGCCAAATGTCCGATGTTAGAACCTGGTGATACAAAAAACTTATGAAGTCAGAGTAAATATTTCAAAGTGTAATATATGCCTTCTTTGGTGGATGAAAGTTCACTAATCCACATGCTCACAACTCAGAAACGCATGTTTCTCGAATCCGTCATGCATGTATCATGTACGGAACCCGGAATGCCATGTTGATGGAATTCATGTAAATTATATATCTATTAGGTTGAATACACTCCAGAAGTATTCTTCTGTGAAAAATGAACGAATTCGAAACTTGTGTTAGGGAAAGCTTGTGAAAATGTGTACACGAGTCTATATGAAATTATTCCTTTTATAGAGGATGAAAAATCAGTAATCCACATGCTCACAACTCAGGAATGCATGTATGTCGAATCCGTCATGCATGTAACATGTACGGAACACGGAATATCATGTTGAAGGAATCTATTCAAATTACATATCTCTAGGGTAGAATTCGCTCCAAGAGGGTTTTCCTGGGATCAAAGTGTGATTCTTGAAACTGGTGATAGGAGAAGCAACGAAGTACAAGGAACTATTTCAAAGTGCATAAGTAACTTGTTTGGTGGTTGAAACATCTGTCATGCGCATGTTCACAGCTCAGAAATGCATGTTTGAGGAATCCCTGATGCATGAAACATGTTCGGAATACGGAATGCCATGGTTATGTAAACAATGTAAATTACATGTGTATTGGAGAGAATTTGCTCAACGAATGTTTTCAACTGCCAAATGTCCGATTTTAGAACCTGGTGATACAAAAAACTTATGAAGTCAGAGTAAATATTTCAAAGTGTAATATATGCCTTCTTTAGTGGATGAAAGTTCACTAATCCACATGCTCACAACTCAGAAATGCATGTTTCTCGAATCCGTCATGCATGTATCATGTACGGAACCCGGAATGCCATGTTGATGGAATTCATGTAAATTAAATATCTATTAGGTTGAATACACTCCAGAAGTATTCTTCTGTGAAAAATGAACGAATTCGAAACTTGTCTTAGGGAAAGTTTGTGAAAATGTGTACACGAGTCTATATGAAATTATTCCTTTTATAGAGGATGAAAAATCAGTAATCCACATGGTCACAACTCAGAAATGCATGTATGTCGAATCCGTCATGCATGTAACATGTACGGAACACGGAATATCATGTTGAAGGGATCTATTCAAATTACATATCTCTAGGGTAGAATTCGCTCCAAGAGGGTTTTTCTGGGATCAAAGTGTGATTCTTGAAACTGGTGATAGGAGAAGCAACGAAGTCCAAGGAACTATTTCAAAGTGCATAAGTAACTTGTTTGGTGGTTGAAACATCTGTCATGCGCATGTTCACAGCTCAGAAATGCATGTTTGAGGAATCCGTGATGCATGAAACATGTTCGGAATACGGAATGCCATGGTTATGTAAACAATGTAAAGTACATGTGTATTGGTGAGAATTCGCTCAAAGAGTGTTTTCTACTGCCAAATGTCCGATGTTAGAACCTGGTGATACAAAAAACTTATGAAGTCAGAGTAAATATTTCAAAGTGTAATATATGCCTTCTTTGGTGGATGAAAGTTCACTAATCCACATGCTCACAACTCAGAAACGCATGTTTCTCGAATCCGTCATGCATGTATCATGTACGGAACCCGGAATGCCATGTTGATGGAATTCATGTAAATTATATATCTATTAGGTTGAATACACTCCAGAAGTATTCTTCTGTGAAAAATGAACGAATTCGAAACTTGTGTTAGGGAAAGCTTGTGAAAATGTGTACACGAGTCTATATGAAATTATTCCTTTTATAGAGGATGAAAAATCAGTAATCCACATGGTCACAACTCAGGAATGCATGTATGTCGAATCCGTCATGCATGTAACATGTACGGAACACGGAATATCATGTTGAAGGAATCTATTCAAATTACATATCTCTAGGGTAGAATTCGCTCCAAGAGGGTTTTCCTGGGATCAAAGTGTGATTCTTGAAACTGGTGATAGGAGAAGCAACGAAGTACAAGGAACTATTTCAAAGTGCATAAGTAACTTGTTTGGTGGTTGAAACATCTGTCATGCGCATGTTCACAGCTCAGAAATGCATGTTTGAGGAATCCCTGATGCATGAAACATGTTCGGAATACGGAATGCCATGGTTATGTAAACAATGTAAATTACATGTGTATTGGAGAGAATTTGCTCAACGAATGTTTTCAACTGCCAAATGTCCGATTTTAGAACCTGGTGATACAAAAAACTTATGAAGTCAGAGTAAATATTTCAAAGTGTAATATATGCCTTCTTTAGTGGATGAAAGTTCACTAATCCACATGCTCACAACTCAGAAATGCATGTTTCTCGAATCCGTCATGCATGTATCATGTACGGAACCCGGAATGCCATGTTGATGGAATTCATGTAAATTAAATATCTATTAGGTTGAATACACTCCAGAAGTATTCTTCTGTGAAAAATGAACGAATTCGAAACTTGTCTTAGGGAAAGTTTGTGAAAATGTGTACACGAGTCTATATGAAATTATTCCTTTTATAGAGGATGAAAAATCAGTAATCCACATGGTCACAACTCAGAAATGCATGTATGTCGAATCCGTCATGCATGTAACATGTACGGAACACGGAATATCATGTTGAAGGGATCTATTCAAATTACATATCTCTAGGGTAGAATTCGCTCCAAGAGGGTTTTTCTGGGATCAAAGTGTGATTCTTGAAACTGGTGATAGGAGAAGCAACGAAGTCCAAGGAACTATTTCAAAGTGCATAAGTAACTTGTTTGGTGGTTGAAACATCTGTCATGCGCATGTTCACAGCTCAGAAATGCATGTTTGAGGAATCCGTGATGCATGAAACATGTTCGGAATACGGAATGCCATGGTTATGTAAACAATGTAAAGTACATGTGTATTGGTGAGAATTCGCTCAAAGAGTGTTTTCTACTGCCAAATGTCCGATGTTAGAACCTGGTGATACAAAAACTTATGAAGTCAGAGTAAATATTTCAAAGTGTAATATATGCCTTCTTTGGTGGATGAAAGTTCACTAATCCACATGCTCACAACTCAGAAACGCATGTTTCTCGAATCCGTCATGCATGTATCATGTACGGAACCCGGAATGCCATGTTGATGGAATTCATGTAAATTAAATATCTATTAGGTTGAATACACTCCAGAAGTATTCTTCTGTGAAGAATGAACGAATTCGAAACTTGTCTTAGGGAAAGCTTGTGAAAATGTGTACACGAGTCTATATGAAATTATTCCTTTTGTAGAGGATGAAAAATCAGTAATCCACATGGTCACAACTCAGGAATGCATGTATGTCGAATCCGTCATGCATGTAACATGTACAGAACACGGAATATCATGTTGAAGGAATCTATTCAAATTACATATCTCTAGGGTAGAATTCGCTCCAAGAGGGTTTTTCTGGGATCAAAGTGTGATTCTTGAAACTGGTGATAGGAGAAGCAACGAAGTCCAAGGAACTATTTCAAAGTGCATAAGTAACTTGTTTGGTGGTTGAAACATCTGTCATGCGCATGTTCACAGCTCAGAAATGCATGTTTGAGGAATCCGTGATGCATGAAACATGTTCGGAATACGGAATGCCATGGTTATGTAAACAATGTAAATTACATGTGTATTGGTGAGAATTCGCTCAAAGAGTGTTTTCTACTGCCAAATGTCCGATTTTAGAACCTGGTGATACAAAAAACTTATGAAGTCAGAGTAAATATTTCAAAGTGTAATATATGCCTTCTTTGGTGGATGAAAGTTCACTAATCCACATGCTCACAACTCAGAAATGCATGTTTCTCGAATCCGTCATGCATGTATCATGTACGGAACCCGGAATGCCATGTTGATGGAATTCATGTAAATTAAATATCTATTAGGTTGAATACACTCCAGAAGTATTCTTCTGTGAAAAATGAACGAATTCGAAACTTGTCTTAGGGAAAGTTTGTGAAAATGTGTACACGAGTGTATATGAAATTATTCCTTTTGTAGAGGATGAAAAATCAGTAATCCACATGCTCACAACTCAGGAATGCATGTATGTCGAATCCGTCATGCATGTAACATGTACGGAACACGGAATATCATGTTGAAGGAATCTATTCAAATTACATATCTCTAGGGTAGAATTCGCTCCAAGAGGGTTTTTCTGGGATCAAAGTGTGATTCTTGAAACTGGTGATAGGAGAAGCAACGAAGTCCAAGGAACTATTTCAAAGTGCATAAGTAACTTGTTTGGTGGTTGAAACATCTGTCATGCGCATGTTCACAGCTCAGAAATGCATGTTTGAGGAATCCGTGATGCATGAAACATGTTCGGAATACGGAATGCCATGGTTATGTAAACAATGTAAATTACATGTGTATTGGTGAGAATTCGCTCAAAGAGTGTTTTCCACTGCCAAATGTCCGATTTTAGAACCTGGTGATACAAAAAACTTATGAAGTCAGAGTAAATATTTCAAAGTGTAATATATGCCTTCTTTGGTGGATGAAAGTTCACTAATCCACATGGTCACAACTCAGAAACGCATGTTTCTCGAATCCGTCATGCATGTATCATGTACGGAACCCGGAATGCCATGTTGATGGAATTCATGTAAATTATATATCTATTAGGTTGTATACACTCCAGAAGTATTCTTCTGTGAAAAAAGAACGAATTCGAAACTTGTGTTAGGGAAAGCTTGTGAAAATGTGTACACGAGTCTATATGAAATTATTCCTTTTGTAGAGGATGAAAAATCAGTAATCCACATGCTCACAACTCAGGAATGCATGTATGTCGAATCCGTCATGCATGTAACATGTACGGAACACGGAATATCATGTTGAAGGAATCTATTCAAATTACATATCTCTAGGGTAGAATTCGCTCCAAGAGGGTTTTTCTGGGATCAAAGTGTGATTCTTGAAACTGGTGATAGGAGAAGCAACGAAGTCCAAGGAACTATTTCAAAGTGCATAAGTAACTTGTTTGGTGGTTGAAACATCTGTCATGCGCATGTTCACAGCTCAGAAATGCATGTTTGAGGAATCCGTGATGCATGAAACATGTTCGGAATACGGAATGCCATGGTTATGTAAACAATGTAAAGTACATGTGTATTGGTGAGAATTCGCTCAAAGAGAGTTTTCTACTGCCAAATGTCCGATGTTAGAACCTGGTGATACAAAAAACTTATGAAGTCAGAGTAAATATTTCAAAGTGTAATATATGCCTTCTTTGGTGGATGAAAGTTCACTAATCCACATGCTCACAACTCAGAAACGCATGTTTCTCGAATCCGTCATGCATGTATCATGTACGGAACCCGGAATGCCATGTTGATGGAATTCATGTAAATTATATATCTATTAGGTTGAATACACTCCAGAAGTATTCTTCTGTGAAAAATGAACGAATTCGAAACTTGTGTTAGGGAAAGCTTGTGAAAATGTGTACACGAGTCTATATGAAATTATTCCTTTTATAGAGGATGAAAAATCAGTAATCCACATGCTCACAACTCAGGAATGCATGTATGTCGAATCCGTCATGCATGTAACATGTACGGAACACGGAATATCATGTTGAAGGAATCTATTCAAATTACATATCTCTAGGTTAGAATTCGCTCCAAGAGGGTTTTCCTGGGATCAAAGTGTGATTCTTGAAACTGGTGATAGGAGAAGCAACGAAGTACAAGGAACTATTTCAAAGTGCATAAGTAACTTGTTTGGTGGTTGAAACATCTGTCATGCGCATGTTCACAGCTCAGAAATGCATGTTTGAGGAATCCCTGATGCATGAAACATGTTCGGAATACGGAATGCCATGGTTATGTAAACAATGTAAATTACATGTGTATTGGAGAGAATTTGCTCAACGAATGTTTTCAACTGCCAAATGTCCGATTTTAGAACCTGGTGATACAAAAAACTTATGAAGTCAGAGTAAATATTTCAAAGTGTAATATATGCCTTCTTTAGTGGATGAAAGTTCACTAATCCACATGCTCACAACTCAGAAATGCATGTTTCTCGAATCCGTCATGCATGTATCATGTACGGAACCCGGAATGCCATGTTAATGGAATTCATGTAAATTAAATATCTATTAGGTTGAATACACTCCAGAAGTATTCTTCTGTGAAAAATGAACGAATTCGAAACTTGTCTTAGGGAAAGTTTGTGAAAATGTGTACACGAGTCTATATGAAATTATTCCTTTTATAGAGGATGAAAAATCAGTAATCCACATGGTCACAACTCAGAAATGCATGTATGTCGAATCCGTCATGCATGTAACATGTACGGAACACGGAATATCATGTTGAAGGGATCTATTCAAATTACATATCTCTAGGGTAGAATTCGCTCCAAGAGGGTTTTTCTGGGATCAAAGTGTGATTCTTGAAACTGGTGATAGGAGAAGCAACGAAGTCCAAGGAACTATTTCAAAGTGCATAAGTAACTTGTTTGGTGGTTGAAATATCTGTCATGCGCATGTTCACAGCTCAGAAATGCATGTTTGAGGAATCCGTGATGCATGAAACATGTTCGGAATACGGAATGCCATGGTTATGTAAACAATGTAAAGTACATGTGTATTGGTGAGAATTCGCTCAAAGAGTGTTTTCTACTGCCAAATGTCCGATGTTAGAACCTGGTGATACAAAAACTTATGAAGTCAGAGTAAATATTTCAAAGTGTAATATATGCCTTCTTTGGTGGATGAAAGTTCACTAATCCACATGCTCACAACTCAGAAACGCATGTTTCTCGAATCCGTCATGCATGTATCATGTACGGAACCCGGAATGCCATGTTGATGGAATTCATGTAAATTAAATATCTATTAGGTTGAATACACTCCAGAAGTATTCTTCTGTGAAGAATGAACGAATTCGAAACTTGTCTTAGGGAAAGCTTGTGAAAATGTGTACACGAGTCTATATGAAATTATTCCTTTTGTAGAGGATGAAAAATCAGTAATCCACATGGTCACAACTCAGGAATGCATGTATGTCGAATCCGTCATGCATGTAACATGTACAGAACACGGAATATCATGTTGAAGGAATCTATTCAAATTACATATCTCTAGGGTAGAATTCGCTCCAAGAGGGTTTTTCTGGGATCAAAGTGTGATTCTTGAAACTGGTGATAGGAGAAGCAACGAAGTCCAAGGAACTATTTCAAAGTGCATAAGTAACTTGTTTGGTGGTTGAAACATCTGTCATGCGCATGTTCACAGCTCAGAAATGCATGTTTGAGGAATCCGTGATGCATGAAACATGTTCGGAATACGGAATGCCATGGTTATGTAAACAATGTAAATTACATGTGTATTGGTGAGAATTCGCTCAAAGAGTGTTTTCTACTGCCAAATGTCCGATTTTAGAACCTGGTGATACAAAAAACTTATGAAGTCAGAGTAAATATTTCAAAGTGTAATATATGCCTTCTTTGGTGGATGAAAGTTCACTAATCCACATGCTCACAACTCAGAAATGCATGTTTCTCGAATCCGTCATGCATGTATCATGTACGGAACCCGGAATGCCATGTTGATGGAATTCATGTAAATTAAATATCTATTAGGTTGAATACACTCCAGAAGTATTCTTCTGTGAAAAATGAACGAATTCGAAACTTGTCTTAGGGAAAGTTTGTGAAAATGTGTACACGAGTCTATATGAAATTATTCCTTTTGTAGAGGATGAAAAATCAGTAATCCACATGCTCACAACTCAGGAATGCATGTATGTCGAATCCGTCATGCATGTAACATGTACGGAACACGGAATATCATGTTGAAGGAATCTATTCAAATTACATATCTCTAGGGTAGAATTCGCTCCAAGAGGGTTTTTCTGGGATCAAAGTGTGATTCTTGAAACTGGTGATAGGAGAAGCAACGAAGTCCAAGGAACTATTTCAAAGTGCATAAGTAACTTGTTTGGTGGTTGAAACATCTGTCATGCGCATGTTCACAGCTCAGAAATGCATGTTTGAGGAATCCGTGATGCATGAAACATGTTCGGAATACGGAATGCCATGGTTATGTAAACAATGTAAATTACATGTGTATTGGTGAGAATTCGCTCAAAGAGTGTTTTCCACTGCCAAATGTCCGATTTTAGAACCTGGTGATACAAAAAACTTATGAAGTCAGAGTAAATATTTCAAAGTGTAATATATGCCTTCTTTGGTGGATGAAAGTTCACTAATCCACATGGTCACAACTCAGAAACGCATGTTTCTCGAATCCGTCATGCATGTATCATGTACGGAACCCGGAATGCCATGTTGATGGAATTCATGTAAATTATATATCTATTAGGTTGTATACACTCCAGAAGTATTCTTCTGTGAAAAAAGAACGAATTCGAAACTTGTGTTAGGGAAAGCTTGTGAAAATGTGTACACGAGTCTATATGAAATTATTCCTTTTGTAGAGGATGAAAAATCAGTAATCCACATGCTCACAACTCAGGAATGCATGTATGTCGAATCCGTCATGCATGTAACATGTACGGAACACGGAATATCATGTTGAAGGAATCTATTCAAATTACATATCTCTAGGGTAGAATTCGCTCCAAGAGGGTTTTTCTGGGATCAAAGTGTGATTCTTGAAACTGGTGATAGGAGAAGCAACGAAGTCCAAGGAACTATTTCAAAGTGCATAAGTAACTTGTTTGGTGGTTGAAACATCTGTCATGCGCATGTTCACAGCTCAGAAATGCATGTTTGAGGAATCCGTGATGCATGAAACATGTTCGGAATACGGAATGCCATGGTTATGTAAACAATGTAAAGTACATGTGTATTGGTGAGAATTCGCTCAAAGAGAGTTTTCTACTGCCAAATGTCCGATGTTAGAACCTGGTGATACAAAAAACTTATGAAGTCAGAGTAAATATTTCAAAGTGTAATATATGCCTTCTTTGGTGGATGAAAGTTCACTAATCCACATGCTCACAACTCAGAAACGCATGTTTCTCGAATCCGTCATGCATGTATCATGTACGGAACCCGGAATGCCATGTTGATGGAATTCATGTAAATTATATATCTATTAGGTTGAATACACTCCAGAAGTATTCTTCTGTGAAAAATGAACGAATTCGAAACTTGTGTTAGGGAAAGCTTGTGAAAATGTGTACACGAGTCTATATGAAATTATTCCTTTTATAGAGGATGAAAAATCAGTAATCCACATGCTCACAACTCAGGAATGCATGTATGTCGAATCCGTCATGCATGTAACATGTACGGAACACGGAATATCATGTTGAAGGAATCTATTCAAATTACATATCTCTAGGGTAGAATTCGCTCCAAGAGGGTTTTCCTGGGATCAAAGTGTGATTCTTGAAACTGGTGATAGGAGAAGCAACGAAGTACAAGGAACTATTTCAAAGTGCATAAGTAACTTGTTTGGTGGTTGAAACATCTGTCATGCGCATGTTCACAGCTCAGAAATGCATGTTTGAGGAATCCCTGATGCATGAAACATGTTCGGAATACGGAATGCCATGGTTATGTAAACAATGTAAATTACATGTGTATTGGAGAGAATTTGCTCAACGAATGTTTTCAACTGCCAAATGTCCGATTTTAGAACCTGGTGATACAAAAAACTTATGAAGTCAGAGTAAATATTTCAAAGTGTAATATATGCCTTCTTTAGTGGATGAAAGTTCACTAATCCACATGCTCACAACTCAGAAATGCATGTTTCTCGAATCCGTCATGCATGTATCATGTACGGAACCCGGAATGCCATGTTGATGGAATTCATGTAAATTAAATATCTATTAGGTTGAATACACTCCAGAAGTATTCTTCTGTGAAAAATGAACGAATTCGAAACTTGTCTTAGGGAAAGTTTGTGAAAATGTGTACACGAGTCTATATGAAATTATTCCTTTTATAGAGGATGAAAAATCAGTAATCCACATGGTCACAACTCAGAAATGCATGTATGTCGAATCCGTCATGCATGTAACATGTACGGAACACGGAATATCATGTTGAAGGGATCTATTCAAATTACATATCTCTAGGGTAGAATTCGCTCCAAGAGGGTTTTTCTGGGATCAAAGTGTGATTCTTGAAACTGGTGATAGGAGAAGCAACGAAGTCCAAGGAACTATTTCAAAGTGCATAAGTAACTTGTTTGGTGGTTGAAACATCTGTCATGCGCATGTTCACAGCTCAGAAATGCATGTTTGAGGAATCCGTGATGCATGAAACATGTTCGGAATACGGAATGCCATGGTTATGTAAACAATGTAAAGTACATGTGTATTGGTGAGAATTCGCTCAAAGAGTGTTTTCTACTGCCAAATGTCCGATGTTAGAACCTGGTGATACAAAAACTTATGAAGTCAGAGTAAATATTTCAAAGTGTAATATATGCCTTCTTTGGTGGATGAAAGTTCACTAATCCACATGCTCACAACTCAGAAACGCATGTTTCTCGAATCCGTCATGCATGTATCATGTACGGAACCCGGAATGCCATGTTGATGGAATTCATGTAAATTAAATATCTATTAGGTTGAATACACTCCAGAAGTATTCTTCTGTGAAGAATGAACGAATTCGAAACTTGTCTTAGGGAAAGCTTGTGAAAATGTGTACACGAGTCTATATGAAATTATTCCTTTTGTAGAGGATGAAAAATCAGTAATCCACATGGTCACAACTCAGGAATGCATGTATGTCGAATCCGTCATGCATGTAACATGTACAGAACACGGAATATCATGTTGAAGGAATCTATTCAAATTACATATCTCTAGGGTAGAATTCGCTCCAAGAGGGTTTTTCTGGGATCAAAGTGTGATTCTTGAAACTGGTGATAGGAGAAGCAACGAAGTCCAAGGAACTATTTCAAAGTGCATAAGTAACTTGTTTGGTGGTTGAAACATCTGTCATGCGCATGTTCACAGCTCAGAAATGCATGTTTGAGGAATCCGTGATGCATGAAACATGTTCGGAATACGGAATGCCATGGTTATGTAAACAATGTAAAGTACATGTGTATTGGTGAGAATTCGCTCAAAGAGTGTTTTCTACTGCCAAATGTCCGATTTTAGAACCTGGTGATACAAAAAACTTATGAAGTCAGAGTAAATATTTCAAAGTGTAATATATGCCTTCTTTGGTGGATGAAAGTTCACTAATCCACATGCTCACAACTCAGAAATGCATGTTTCTCGAATCCGTCATGCATGTATCATGTACGGAACCCGGAATGCCATGTTGATGGAATTCATGTAAATTAAATATCTATTAGGTTGAATACACTCCAGAAGTATTCTTCTGTGAAAAATGAACGAATTCGAAACTTGTCTTAGGGAAAGTTTGTGAAAATGTGTACACGAGTCTATATGAAATTATTCCTTTTATAGAGGATGAAAAATCAGTAATCCACATGGTCACAACTCAGAAATGCATGTATGTCGAATCCGTCATGCATGTAACATGTACGGAACACGGAATATCATGTTGAAGGGATCTATTCAAATTACATATCTCTAGGGTAGAATTCGCTCCAAGAGGGTTTTTCTGGGATCAAAGTGTGATTCTTGAAACTGGTGATAGGAGAAGCAACGAAGTCCAAGGAACTATTTCAAAGTGCATAAGTAACTTGTTTGGTGGTTGAAACATCTGTCATGCGCATGTTCACAGCTCAGAAATGCATGTTTGAGGAATCCGTGATGCATGAAACATGTTCGGAATACGGAATGCCATGGTTATGTAAACAATGTAAAGTACATGTGTATTGGTGAGAATTCGCTCAAAGAGTGTTTTCTACTGCCAAATGTCCGATGTTAGAACCTGGTGATACAAAAACTTATGAAGTCAGAGTAAATATTTCAAAGTGTAATATATGCCTTCTTTGGTGGATGAAAGTTCACTAATCCACATGCTCACAACTCAGAAACGCATGTTTCTCGAATCCGTCATGCATGTATCATGTACGGAACCCGGAATGCCATGTTGATGGAATTCATGTAAATTATATATCTATTAGGTTGAATACACTCCAGAAGTATTCTTCTGTGAAAAATTAATGAATTCGAAACTTGTGTTAGGGAAAGCTTGTGAAAATGTGTACACGAGTCTATATGAAATTATTCCTTTTATAGAGGATGAAAAATCAGTAATCCACATGGTCACAACTCAGGAATGCATGTATGTCGAATCCGTCATGCATGTAACATGTACGGAACACGGAATATCATGTTGAAGGAATCTATTCAAATTACATATCTCTAGGGTAGAATTCGCTCCAAGAGGGTTTTCCTGGGATCAAAGTGTGATTCTTGAAACTGGTGATAGGAGAAGCAACGAAGTCCAAGGAACTATTTCAAAGTGCATAAGTAACTTGTTTGGTGGTTGAAACATCTGTCATGCGCATGTTCACAGCTCAGAAATGCATGTTTGAGGAATCCCTGATGCATGAAACATGTTCGGAATACGGAATGCCATGGTTATGTAAACAATGTAAATTACATGTGTATTGGAGAGAATTTGCTCAACGAATGTTTTCTACTGCCAAATGTCCGATTTTAGAACCTGGTGATACAAAAAACTTATGAAGTCAGAGTAAATATTTCAAAGTGTAATATATGCCTTCTTTGGTGGATGAAAGTTCACTAATCCACATGCTCACAACTCAGAAACGCATGTTTCTCGAATCCGTCATGCATGTATCATGTACGGAACCCGGAATGCCATGTTGATGGAATTCATGTAAATTAAATATCTATTAGGTTGAATACACTCCAGAAGTATTCTTCTGTGAAAAATGAACGAATTCGAAACTTGTCTTAGGGAAAGCTTGTGAAAATGTGTACACGAGTCTATATGAAATTATTCCTTTTGTAGAGGATGAAAAATCAGTAATCCACATGGTCACAACTCAGGAATGCATGTATGTCGAATCCGTCATGCATGTAACATGTACGGAACACGGAATATCATGTTGAAGGAATCTATTCAAATTTCATATCTCTAGGGTAGAATTCGCTCCAAGAGGGTTTTTCTGGGATCAAAGTGTGATTCTTGAAACTGGTGATAGGAGAAGCAACGAAGTCCAAGGAACTATTTCAAAGTGCATAAGTAACTTGTTTGGTGGTTGAAACATCTGTCATGCGCATGTTCACAGCTCAGAAATGCATGTTTGAGGAATCCGTGATGCATGAAACATGTTCGGAATACGGAATGCCATGGTTATGTAAACAATGTAAATTACATGTGTATTGGTGAGAATTCGCTCAAAGAGTGTTTTCTACTGCCAAATGTCTGATTTTAGAACCTGGTGATACAAAAAACTTATGAAGTCAGAGTAAATATTTCAAAGTGTAATATATGCCTTCTTTGGTGGATGAAAGTTCACTAATCCACATGCTCACAACTCAGAAATGCATGTTTCTCGAATCCGTCATGCATGTATCATGTACGGAACCCGGAATGCCATGTTGATGGAATTCATGTAAATTAAATATCTATTAGGTTGAATACACTCCAGAAGTATTCTTCTGTGAAAAATGAACGAATTCGAAACTTGTCTTAGGGAAAGTTTGTGAAAATGTGTACACGAGTCTATATGAAATTATTCCTTTTATAGAGGATGAAAAATCAGTAATCCACATGGTCACAACTCAGGAATGCATGTATGTCGAATCCGTCATGCATGTAACATGTACGGAACACGGAATATCATGTTGAAGGGATCTATTAAAATTACATATCTCTAGGGTAGAATTCGCTCCAAGAGGGTTTTTCTGGGATCAAAGTGTGATTCTTGAAACTGGTGATAGGAGAAGCAACGAAGTCCAAGGAACTATTTCAAAGTGCATAAGTAACTTGTTTGGTGGTTGAAACATCTGTCATGCGCATGTTCACAGCTCAGAAATGCATGTTTGAGGAATCCGTGATGCATGAAACATGTTCGGAATACGGAATGCCATGGTTATGTAAACAATGTAAAGTACATGTGTATTGGTGAGAATTCGCTCAAAGAGTGTTTTCTACTGCCAAATGTCCGATGTTAGAACCTGGTGATACAAAAAACTTATGAAGTCAGAGTAAATATTTCAAAGTGTAATATATGCCTTCTTTGGTGGATGAAAGTTCACTAATCCACATGCTCACAACTCAGAAACGCATGTTTCTCGAATCCGTCATGCATGTATCATGTACGGAACCCGGAATGCCATGTTGATGGAATTCATGTAAATTATATATCTATTAGGTTGAATACACTCCAGAAGTATTCTTCTGTGAAAAATGAACGAATTCGAATCTTGTGTTAGGGAAAGCTTGTGAAAATGTGTACACGAGTCTATATGAAATTATTCCTTTTATAGAGGATGAAAAATCAGTAATCCACATGGTCACAACTCAGGAATGCATGTATGTCGAATCCGTCATGCATGTAACATGTACGGAACACGGAATATCATGTTGAAGGAATCTATTCAAATTACATATCTCTAGGGTAGAATTCGCTCCAAGAGGGTTTTCCTGGGATTAAAGTGTGATTCTTGAAACTGGTGATAGGAGAAGCAACGAAGTCCAAGGAACTATTTCAAAGTGCATAAGTAACTTGTTTGGTGGTTGAAACATCTGTCATGCGCATGTTCACAGCTCAGAAATGCATGTTTGAGGAATCCCTGATGCATGAAACATGTTCGGAATACGGAATGCCATGGTTATGTAAACAATGTAAATTACATGTGTATTGGAGAGAATTTGCTCAACGAATGTTTTCTACTGCCAAATGTCCGATTTTAGAACCTGGTGATACAAAAAACTTATGAAGTCAGAGTAAATATTTCAAAGTGTAATATATGCCTTCTTTGGTGGATGAAAGTTCACTAATCCACATGCTCACAACTCAGAAACGCATGTTTCTCGAATCCGTCATGCATGTATCATGTACGGAACCCGGAATGCCATGTTGATGGAATTCATGTAAATTATATATCTATTAGGTTGAATACACTCCAGAAGTATTCTTCTGTGAAAAATGAACGAATTTGAAACTTGTGTTAGGGAAAGCTTGTGAAAATGTGTACACGAGTCTATATGAAATTATTCCTTTTATAGAGGATGAAAAATCAGTAATCCACATGGTCACAACTCAGGAATGCATGTATGTCGAATCCGTCATGCATGTAACATGTACGGAACACGGAATATCATGTTGAAGGAATCTATTCAAATTACATATCTCTAGGGTAGAATTCGCTCCAAGAGGGTTTTCCTGGGATCAAAGTGTGATTCTTGAAACTGGTGATAGGAGAAGCAACGAAGTCCAAGGAACTATTTCAAAGTGCATAAGTAACTTGTTTGGTGATTGAAACATCTGTCATGCGCATGTTCACAGCTCAGAAATGCATGTTTGAGGAATCCCTGATGCATGAAACATGTTCGGAATACGGAATGCCATGGTTATGTAAACAATGTAAATTACATGTGTATTGGAGAGAATTCGCTCAACGAAAGTTTTCTACTGCCAAATGTCCGATTTTAGAACCTGGTGATACAAAAAACTTATGAAGTCAGAGTAAATATTTCAAAGTGTAATATATGCCTTCTTTGGTGGATGAAAGTTCACTAATTCACATGCTCACAACTCAGAAATGCATGTTTCTCGAATCCGTCATGCATGTATCATGTACGGAACCCGGAATGCCATGTTGATGGAATTCATGTAAATTAAATATCTATTAGGTTGAATACACTCCAGAAGTATTCTTCTGTGAAAAATAAACGAATTCGAAACTTGTCTTAGGGAAAGTTTGTGAAAATGTGTACACGAGTCTATATGAAATTATTCCTTTTATAGAGGATGAAAAATCAGTAATCCACATGGTCACAACTCAGGAATGCATGTATGTCGAATCCGTCATGCATGTAACATGTACGGAACACGGAATATCATGTTGAAGGGATCTATTCAAATTACATATCTCTAGGGTAGAATTCGCTCCAAGAGGGTTTTTCTGGGATCAAAGTGTGATTCTAGAAACTGGTGATAGGAGAAGCAACGAAGTCCAAGGAACTAATTCAAAGTGCATAAGTAACTTGTTTGGTGGTTGAAACATCTGTCATGCGCATGTTCACAGCTCAGAAATGCATGTTTGAGGAATCCGTGATGCATGAAACATGTTCGGAATACGGAATGCCATGGTTATGTAAACAATGTAAAGTACATGTGTATTGGTGAGAATTCGCTCAAAGAGTGTTTTCTACTGCCAAATGTCCGATGTTAGAACCTGGTGATACAAAAAACCTATGAAGTCAGAGTAAATATTTCAAAGTGTAATATATGCCTTCTTTGGTGGATGAAAGTTCACTAATCCACATGCTCACAACTCAGAAACGCATGTTTCTCGAATCCGTCATGCATGTATCATGTACGGAACCCGGAATGCCATGTTGATGGAATTCATGTAAATTATATATCTATTAGGTTGAATACACTCCAGAAGTATTCTTCTGTGAAAAATGAACGAATTCGAAACTTGTGTTAGGGAAAGCTTGTGAAAATGTGTACACGAGTCTATATGAAATTATTCCTTTTATAGAGGATGAAAAATCAGTAATCCACATGGTCACAACTCAGGAATGCATGTATGTCGAATCCGTCATGCATGTAACATGTACGGAACACGGAATATCATGTTGAAGGAATCTATTCAAATTACATATCTCTAGGGTAGAATTCGCTCCAAGAGGGTTTTCCTGGGATCAAAGTGTGATTCTTGAAACTGGTGATAGGAGAAGCAACGAAGTCCAAGGAACTATTTCAAAGTGCATAAGTAACTTGTTTGGTGGTTGAAACATCTGTCATGCGCATGTTCACAGCTCAGAAATGCATGTTTGAGGAATCCCTGATGCATGAAACATGTTCGGAATACGGAATGCCATGGTTATGTAAACAATGTAAATTACATGTGTATTGGAGAGAATTTGCTCAACGAATGTTTTCTACTGCCAAATGTCCGATTTTAGAACCTGGTGATACAAAAAACTTATGAAGTCAGAGTAAATATTTCAAAGTGTAATATATGCCTTCTTTGGTGGATGAAAGTTCACTAATCCACATGCTCACAACTCAGAAACGCATGTTTCTCGAATCCGTCATGCATGTATCATGTACGGAACCCGGAATGCCATGTTGATGGAATTCATGTAAATTAAATATCTATTAGGTTGAATACACTCCAGAAGTATTCTTCTGTGAAAAATGAACGAATTCGAAACTTGTCTTAGGGAAAGCTTGTGAAAATGTGTACACGAAGTCCAAGGAACTATTTCAAAGTGCATAAGTAACTTGTTTGGTGGTTGAAACATCTGTCATGCGCATGTTCACAGCTCAGAAATGCATGTTTGAGGAATCCGTGATGCATGAAACATGTTCGGAATACGGAATGCCATGGTTATGTAAACAATGTAAATTACATGTGTATTGGTGAGAATTCGCTCAAAGAGTGTTTTCTACTGCCAAATGTCCGATTTTAGAACCTGGTGATACAAAAAACTTATGAAGTCAGAGTAAATATTTCAAAGTGTAATATATGCCTTCTTTGGTGGATGAAAGTTCACTAATCCACATGCTCACAACTCAGAAATGCATGTTTCTCGAATCCGTCATGCATGTATCATGTACGGAACCCGGAATGCCATGTTGATGGAATTCATGTAAATTAAATATCTATTAGGTTGAATACACTCCAGAAGTATTCTTCTGTGAAAAATGAACGAATTCGAAACTTGTCTTAGGGAAAGTTTGTGAAAATGTGTACACGAGTCTATATGAAATTATTCCTTTTATAGAGGATGAAAAATCAGTAATCCACATGGTCACAACTCAGGAATGCATGTATGTCGAATCCGTCATGCATGTAACATGTACGGAACACGGAATATCATGTTGAAGGGATCTATTAAAATTACATATCTCTAGGGTAGAATTCGCTCCAAGAGGGTTTTTCTGGGATCAAAGTGTGATTCTTGAAACTGGTGATAGGAGAAGCAACGAAGTCCAAGGAACTATTTCAAAGTGCATAAGTAACTTGTTTGGTGGTTGAAACATCTGTCATGCGCATGTTCACAGCTCAGAAATGCATGTTTGAGGAATCCGTGATGCATGAAACATGTTCGGAATACGGAATGCCATGGTTATGTAAACAATGTAAAGTACATGTGTATTGGTGAGAATTCGCTCAAAGAGTGTTTTCTACTGCCAAATGTCCGATTTTAGAACCTGGTGATACAAAGTCGAATCCGTCATGCATGTAACATGTACGGAACACGGAATATCATGTTGAAGGAATCTATTCAAATTACATATCTCTAGGGTAGAATTCGCTCCAAGAGGGTTTTCCTGGGATCAAAGTGTGATTCTTGAAACTGGTGATAGGAGAAGCAACGAAGTCCAAGGAACTATTTCAAAGTGCATAAGTAACTTGTTTGGTGATTGAAACATCTGTCATGCGCATGTTCACAGCTCAGAAATGCATGTTTGATGAATCCCTGATGCATGAAACATGTTCGGAATACGGAATGCCATGGTTATGTAAACAATGTAAATTACATGTGTATTGGAGAGAATTCGCTCAACGAAAGTTTTCTACTGCCAAATGTCCGATTTTAGAACCTGGTGATACAAAAAACTTATGAAGTCAGAGTAAATATTTCAAAGTGTAATATATGCCTTCTTTGGTGGATGAAAGTTCACTAATCCACATGCTCACAACTCAGAAACGCATGTTTCTCGAATCCGTCATGCATGTATCATGTACGGAACCCGGAATGCCATGTTGATGGAATTCATGTAAATTATATATCTATTAGGTTGAATTTACTCCAGAAGTATTCTTCTGTGAAAAATGAACGAATTCGAAACTTGTCTTAGGGAAAGCTTGTGAAAATGTGTACACGAGTCTATATGAAATTATTCCTTTTATAGAGGATGAAAAATCAGTAATCCACATGGTCACAACTCAGGAATGCATGTATGTCGAATCCGTCATGCATGTAACATGTACGGAACACGGAATATCATGTTGAAGGAATCTATTCAAATTACATATCTCTAGGGTAGAATTCGCTCCAAGAGGGTTTTCCTGGGATCAAAGTGTGATTCTTGAAACTGGTGATAGGAGAAGCAACGAAGTCCAAGGAACTATTTCAAAGTGCATAAGTAACTTGTTTGGTGGTTGAAACATCTGTCATGCGCATGTTCACAGCTCAGAAATGCATGTTTGAGGAATCCCTGATGCATGAAACATGTTCGGAATACGGAATGCCATGGTTATGTAAACAATGTAAATTACATGTGTATTGGTGAGAATTCGCTGGATGAAAGTTCACTAATCCACATGGTCACAACTCAGAAACGCATGTTTCTCGAATCCGTCATGCATGTATCATGTACGGAACCCGGAATGCCATGTTGATGGAATTCATGTAAATTATATATCTATTAGGTTGAATACACTCCAGAAGTATTCTTCTGTGAAAAATGAACGAATTCGAAACTTGTCTTAGGGAAAGCTTGTGAAAATGTGTACACGAGTCTATATGAAATTATTCCTTTTGTAGAGGATGAAAAATCAGTAATCCACATGCTCACAACTCAGGAATGCATGTATGTCGAATCCGTCATGCATGTAACATGTACGGAACACGGAATATCATGTTGAAGGAATCTATTCAAATTACATATCTCTAGGGTAGAATTCGCTCCAAGAGGGTTTTTCTGGGATCAAAGTGTGATTCTTGAAACTGGTGATAGGAGAAGCAACGAAGTCCAAGGAACTATTTCAAAGTGCATAAGTAACTTGTTTGGTGGTTGAAACATCTGTCATGCGCATGTTCACAGCTCAGAAATGCATGTTTGAGGAATCCGTGATGCATGAAACATGTTCGGAATACGGAATGCCATGGTTATGTAAACAATGTAAAGTACATGTGTATTGGTGAGAATTCGCTCAAAGAGTGTTTTCTACTGCCAAATGTCCGATGTTAGAACCTGGTGATACAAAAACTTATGAAGTCAGAGTAAATATTTCAAAGTGTAATATATGCCTTCTTTGGTGGATGAAAGTTCACTAATCCACATGCTCACAACTCAGAAACGCATGTTTCTCGAATCCGTCATGCATGTATCATGTACGGAACCCGGAATGCCATGTTGATGGAATTCATGTAAATTATATATCTATTAGGTTGAATACACTCCAGAAGTATTCTTCTGTGAAAAATTAATGAATTCGAAACTTGTGTTAGGGAAAGCTTGTGAAAATGTGTACACGAGTCTATATGAAATTATTCCTTTTATAGAGGATGAAAAATCAGTAATCCACATGGTCACAACTCAGGAATGCATGTATGTCGAATCCGTCATGCATGTAACATGTACGGAACACGGAATATCATGTTGAAGGAATCTATTCAAATTACATATCTCTAGGGTAGAATTCGCTCCAAGAGGGTTTTCCTGGGATCAAAGTGTGATTCTTGAAACTGGTGATAGGAGAAGCAACGAAGTCCAAGGAACTATTTCAAAGTGCATAAGTAACTTGTTTGGTGGTTGAAACATCTGTCATGCGCATGTTCACAGCTCAGAAATGCATGTTTGAGGAATCCCTGATGCATGAAACATGTTCGGAATACGGAATGCCATGGTTATGTAAACAATGTAAATTACATGTGTATTGGAGAGAATTTGCTCAACGAATGTTTTCTACTGCCAAATGTCCGATTTTAGAACCTGGTGATACAAAAAACTTATGAAGTCAGAGTAAATATTTCAAAGTGTAATATATGCCTTCTTTGGTGGATGAAAGTTCACTAATCCACATGCTCACAACTCAGAAACGCATGTTTCTCGAATCCGTCATGCATGTATCATGTACGGAACCCGGAATGCCATGTTGATGGAATTCATGTAAATTAAATATCTATTAGGTTGAATACACTCCAGAAGTATTCTTCTGTGAAAAATGAACGAATTCGAAACTTGTCTTAGGGAAAGCTTGTGAAAATGTGTACACGAGTCTATATGAAATTATTCCTTTTGTAGAGGATGAAAAATCAGTAATCCACATGGTCACAACTCAGGAATGCATGTATGTCGAATCCGTCATGCATGTAACATGTACGGAACACGGAATATCATGTTGAAGGAATCTATTCAAATTACATATCTCTAGGGTAGAATTCGCTCCAAGAGGGTTTTTCTGGGATCAAAGTGTGATTCTTGAAACTGGTGATAGGAGAAGCAACGAAGTCCAAGGAACTATTTCAAAGTGCATAAGTAACTTGTTTGGTGGTTGAAACATCTGTCATGCGCATGTTCACAGCTCAGAAATGCATGTTTGAGGAATCCGTGATGCATGAAACATGTTCGGAATACGGAATGCCATGGTTATGTAAACAATGTAAATTACATGTGTATTGGTGAGAATTCGCTCAAAGAGTGTTTTCTACTGCCAAATGTCTGATTTTAGAACCTGGTGATACAAAAAACTTATGAAGTCAGAGTAAATATTTCAAAGTGTAATATATGCCTTCTTTGGTGGATGAAAGTTCACTAATCCACATGCTCACAACTCAGAAATGCATGTTTCTCGAATCCGTCATGCATGTATCATGTACGGAACCCGGAATGCCATGTTGATGGAATTCATGTAAATTAAATATCTATTAGGTTGAATACACTCCAGAAGTATTCTTCTGTGAAAAATGAACGAATTCGAAACTTGTCTTAGGGAAAGTTTGTGAAAATGTGTACACGAGTCTATATGAAATTATTCCTTTTATAGAGGATGAAAAATCAGTAATCCACATGGTCACAACTCAGGAATGCATGTATGTCGAATCCGTCATGCATGTAACATGTACGGAACACGGAATATCATGTTGAAGGGATCTATTAAAATTACATATCTCTAGGGTAGAATTCGCTCCAAGAGGGTTTTTCTGGGATCAAAGTGTGATTCTTGAAACTGGTGATAGGAGAAGCAACGAAGTCCAAGGAACTATTTCAAAGTGCATAAGTAACTTGTTTGGTGGTTGAAACATCTGTCATGCGCATGTTCACAGCTCAGAAATGCATGTTTGAGGAATCCGTGATGCATGAAACATGTTCGGAATACGGAATGCCATGGTTATGTAAACAATGTAAAGTACATGTGTATTGGTGAGAATTCGCTCAAAGAGTGTTTTCTACTGCCAAATGTCCGATGTTAGAACCTGGTGATACAAAAAACTTATGAAGTCAGAGTAAATATTTCAAAGTGTAATATATGCCTTCTTTGGTGGATGAAAGTTCACTAATCCACATGCTCACAACTCAGAAACGCATGTTTCTCGAATCCGTCATGCATGTATCATGTACGGAACCCGGAATGCCATGTTGATGGAATTCATGTAAATTATATATCTATTAGGTTGAATACACTCCAGAAGTATTCTTCTGTGAAAAATGAACGAATTCGAATCTTGTGTTAGGGAAAGCTTGTGAAAATGTGTACACGAGTCTATATGAAATTATTCCTTTTATAGAGGATGAAAAATCAGTAATCCACATGGTCACAACTCAGGAATGCATGTATGTCGAATCCGTCATGCATGTAACATGTACGGAACACGGAATATCATGTTGAAGGAATCTATTCAAATTACATATCTCTAGGGTAGAATTCGCTCCAAGAGGGTTTTCCTGGGATTAAAGTGTGATTCTTGAAACTGGTGATAGGAGAAGCAACGAAGTCCAAGGAACTATTTCAAAGTGCATAAGTAACTTGTTTGGTGGTTGAAACATCTGTCATGCGCATGTTCACAGCTCAGAAATGCATGTTTGAGGAATCCCTGATGCATGAAACATGTTCGGAATACGGAATGCCATGGTTATGTAAACAATGTAAATTACATGTGTATTGGAGAGAATTTGCTCAACGAATGTTTTCTACTGCCAAATGTCCGATTTTAGAACCTGGTGATACAAAAAACTTATGAAGTCAGAGTAAATATTTCAAAGTGTAATATATGCCTTCTTTGGTGGATGAAAGTTCACTAATCCACATGCTCACAACTCAGAAACGCATGTTTCTCGAATCCGTCATGCATGTATCATGTACGGAACCCGGAATGCCATGTTGATGGAATTCATGTAAATTATATATCTATTAGGTTGAATACACTCCAGAAGTATTCTTCTGTGAAAAATGAACGAATTTGAAACTTGTGTTAGGGAAAGCTTGTGAAAATGTGTACACGAGTCTATATGAAATTATTCCTTTTATAGAGGATGAAAAATCAGTAATCCACATGGTCACAACTCAGGAATGCATGTATGTCGAATCCGTCATGCATGTAACATGTACGGAACACGGAATATCATGTTGAAGGAATCTATTCAAATTACATATCTCTAGGGTAGAATTCGCTCCAAGAGGGTTTTCCTGGGATCAAAGTGTGATTCTTGAAACTGGTGATAGGAGAAGCAACGAAGTCCAAGGAACTATTTCAAAGTGCATAAGTAACTTGTTTGGTGATTGAAACATCTGTCATGCGCATGTTCACAGCTCAGAAATGCATGTTTGAGGAATCCCTGATGCATGAAACATGTTCGGAATACGGAATGCCATGGTTATGTAAACAATGTAAATTACATGTGTATTGGAGAGAATTCGCTCAACGAAAGTTTTCTACTGCCAAATGTCCGATTTTAGAACCTGGTGATACAAAAAACTTATGAAGTCAGAGTAAATATTTCAAAGTGTAATATATGCCTTCTTTGGTGGATGAAAGTTCACTAATTCACATGCTCACAACTCAGAAATGCATGTTTCTCGAATCCGTCATGCATGTATCATGTACGGAACCCGGAATGCCATGTTGATGGAATTCATGTAAATTAAATATCTATTAGGTTGAATACACTCCAGAAGTATTCTTCTGTGAAAAATAAACGAATTCGAAACTTGTCTTAGGGAAAGTTTGTGAAAATGTGTACACGAGTCTATATGAAATTATTCCTTTTATAGAGGATGAAAAATCAGTAATCCACATGGTCACAACTCAGGAATGCATGTATGTCGAATCCGTCATGCATGTAACATGTACGGAACACGGAATATCATGTTGAAGGGATCTATTCAAATTACATATCTCTAGGGTAGAATTCGCTCCAAGAGGGTTTTTCTGGGATCAAAGTGTGATTCTAGAAACTGGTGATAGGAGAAGCAACGAAGTCCAAGGAACTAATTCAAAGTGCATAAGTAACTTGTTTGGTGGTTGAAACATCTGTCATGCGCATGTTCACAGCTCAGAAATGCATGTTTGAGGAATCCGTGATGCATGAAACATGTTCGGAATACGGAATGCCATGGTTATGTAAACAATGTAAAGTACATGTGTATTGGTGAGAATTCGCTCAAAGAGTGTTTTCTACTGCCAAATGTCCGATGTTAGAACCTGGTGATACAAAAAACCTATGAAGTCAGAGTAAATATTTCAAAGTGTAATATATGCCTTCTTTGGTGGATGAAAGTTCACTAATCCACATGCTCACAACTCAGAAACGCATGTTTCTCGAATCCGTCATGCATGTATCATGTACGGAACCCGGAATGCCATGTTGATGGAATTCATGTAAATTATATATCTATTAGGTTGAATACACTCCAGAAGTATTCTTCTGTGAAAAATGAACGAATTCGAAACTTGTGTTAGGGAAAGCTTGTGAAAATGTGTACACGAGTCTATATGAAATTATTCCTTTTATAGAGGATGAAAAATCAGTAATCCACATGGTCACAACTCAGGAATGCATGTATGTCGAATCCGTCATGCATGTAACATGTACGGAACACGGAATATCATGTTGAAGGAATCTATTCAAATTACATATCTCTAGGGTAGAATTCGCTCCAAGAGGGTTTTCCTGGGATCAAAGTGTGATTCTTGAAACTGGTGATAGGAGAAGCAACGAAGTCCAAGGAACTATTTCAAAGTGCATAAGTAACTTGTTTGGTGGTTGAAACATCTGTCATGCGCATGTTCACAGCTCAGAAATGCATGTTTGAGGAATCCCTGATGCATGAAACATGTTCGGAATACGGAATGCCATGGTTATGTAAACAATGTAAATTACATGTGTATTGGAGAGAATTTGCTCAACGAATGTTTTCTACTGCCAAATGTCCGATTTTAGAACCTGGTGATACAAAAAACTTATGAAGTCAGAGTAAATATTTCAAAGTGTAATATATGCCTTCTTTGGTGGATGAAAGTTCACTAATCCACATGCTCACAACTCAGAAACGCATGTTTCTCGAATCCGTCATGCATGTATCATGTACGGAACCCGGAATGCCATGTTGATGGAATTCATGTAAATTAAATATCTATTAGGTTGAATACACTCCAGAAGTATTCTTCTGTGAAAAATGAACGAATTCGAAACTTGTCTTAGGGAAAGCTTGTGAAAATGTGTACACGAAGTCCAAGGAACTATTTCAAAGTGCATAAGTAACTTGTTTGGTGGTTGAAACATCTGTCATGCGCATGTTCACAGCTCAGAAATGCATGTTTGAGGAATCCGTGATGCATGAAACATGTTCGGAATACGGAATGCCATGGTTATGTAAACAATGTAAATTACATGTGTATTGGTGAGAATTCGCTCAAAGAGTGTTTTCTACTGCCAAATGTCCGATTTTAGAACCTGGTGATACAAAAAACTTATGAAGTCAGAGTAAATATTTCAAAGTGTAATATATGCCTTCTTTGGTGGATGAAAGTTCACTAATCCACATGCTCACAACTCAGAAATGCATGTTTCTCGAATCCGTCATGCATGTATCATGTACGGAACCCGGAATGCCATGTTGATGGAATTCATGTAAATTAAATATCTATTAGGTTGAATACACTCCAGAAGTATTCTTCTGTGAAAAATGAACGAATTCGAAACTTGTCTTAGGGAAAGTTTGTGAAAATGTGTACACGAGTCTATATGAAATTATTCCTTTTATAGAGGATGAAAAATCAGTAATCCACATGGTCACAACTCAGGAATGCATGTATGTCGAATCCGTCATGCATGTAACATGTACGGAACACGGAATATCATGTTGAAGGGATCTATTAAAATTACATATCTCTAGGGTAGAATTCGCTCCAAGAGGGTTTTTCTGGGATCAAAGTGTGATTCTTGAAACTGGTGATAGGAGAAGCAACGAAGTCCAAGGAACTATTTCAAAGTGCATAAGTAACTTGTTTGGTGGTTGAAACATCTGTCATGCGCATGTTCACAGCTCAGAAATGCATGTTTGAGGAATCCGTGATGCATGAAACATGTTCGGAATACGGAATGCCATGGTTATGTAAACAATGTAAAGTACATGTGTATTGGTGAGAATTCGCTCAAAGAGTGTTTTCTACTGCCAAATGTCCGATTTTAGAACCTGGTGATACAAAGTCGAATCCGTCATGCATGTAACATGTACGGAACACGGAATATCATGTTGAAGGAATCTATTCAAATTACATATCTCTAGGGTAGAATTCGCTCCAAGAGGGTTTTCCTGGGATCAAAGTGTGATTCTTGAAACTGGTGATAGGAGAAGCAACGAAGTCCAAGGAACTATTTCAAAGTGCATAAGTAACTTGTTTGGTGATTGAAACATCTGTCATGCGCATGTTCACAGCTCAGAAATGCATGTTTGATGAATCCCTGATGCATGAAACATGTTCGGAATACGGAATGCCATGGTTATGTAAACAATGTAAATTACATGTGTATTGGAGAGAATTCGCTCAACGAAAGTTTTCTACTGCCAAATGTCCGATTTTAGAACCTGGTGATACAAAAAACTTATGAAGTCAGAGTAAATATTTCAAAGTGTAATATATGCCTTCTTTGGTGGATGAAAGTTCACTAATCCACATGCTCACAACTCAGAAACGCATGTTTCTCGAATCCGTCATGCATGTATCATGTACGGAACCCGGAATGCCATGTTGATGGAATTCATGTAAATTATATATCTATTAGGTTGAATTTACTCCAGAAGTATTCTTCTGTGAAAAATGAACGAATTCGAAACTTGTCTTAGGGAAAGCTTGTGAAAATGTGTACACGAGTCTATATGAAATTATTCCTTTTATAGAGGATGAAAAATCAGTAATCCACATGGTCACAACTCAGGAATGCATGTATGTCGAATCCGTCATGCATGTAACATGTACGGAACACGGAATATCATGTTGAAGGAATCTATTCAAATTACATATCTCTAGGGTAGAATTCGCTCCAAGAGGGTTTTCCTGGGATCAAAGTGTGATTCTTGAAACTGGTGATAGGAGAAGCAACGAAGTCCAAGGAACTATTTCAAAGTGCATAAGTAACTTGTTTGGTGGTTGAAACATCTGTCATGCGCATGTTCACAGCTCAGAAATGCATGTTTGAGGAATCCCTGATGCATGAAACATGTTCGGAATACGGAATGCCATGGTTATGTAAACAATGTAAATTACATGTGTATTGGTGAGAATTCGCTGGATGAAAGTTCACTAATCCACATGGTCACAACTCAGAAACGCATGTTTCTCGAATCCGTCATGCATGTATCATGTACGGAACCCGGAATGCCATGTTGATGGAATTCATGTAAATTATATATCTATTAGGTTGAATACACTCCAGAAGTATTCTTCTGTGAAAAATGAACGAATTCGAAACTTGTCTTAGGGAAAGCTTGTGAAAATGTGTACACGAGTCTATATGAAATTATTCCTTTTGTAGAGGATGAAAAATCAGTAATCCACATGCTCACAACTCAGGAATGCATGTATGTCGAATCCGTCATGCATGTAACATGTACGGAACACGGAATATCATGTTGAAGGAATCTATTCAAATTACATATCTCTAGGGTAGAATTCGCTCCAAGAGGGTTTTTCTGGGATCAAAGTGTGATTCTTGAAACTGGTGATAGGAGAAGCAACGAAGTCCAAGGAACTATTTCAAAGTGCATAAGTAACTTGTTTGGTGGTTGAAACATCTGTAATGCGCATGTTCACAGCTCAGAAATGCATGTTTGAGGAATCCGTGATGCATGAAACATGTTCGGAATACGGAATGCCATGGTTATGTAAACAATGTAAATTACATGTGTATTGGTGAGAATTCGCTCAAAGAGTGTTTTCTACTGCCAAATGTCCGATTTTAGAACCTGGTGATACAAAAAACTTATGAAGTCAGAGTAAATATTTCAAAGTGTAATATATGCCTTCTTTGGTGGATGAAAGTTCACTAATCCACATGGTCACAACTCAGAAACGCATGTTTCTCGAATCCGTCATGCATGTATCATGTACGGAACCCGGAATGCCATGTTGATGGAATTCATGTAAATTAAATATCTATTAGGTTGAATACACTCCAGAAGTATTCTTCTGTGAAAAATGAACGAATTCGAAACTTGTCTTAGGGAAAGTTTGTGAAAATGTGTACACAAGTCTATATGAAATTATTCCTTTTATAGAGGATGAAAAATCAGTAATCCACATGCTCACAACTCAGGAATGCATGTATGTCGAATCCGTCATGCATGTAACATGTACGGAACACGGAATATCATGTTGAAGGGATCTATTCAAATTACATATCTCTAGGGTAGAATTCGCTCCAAGAGGGTTTTTCTGGGATCAAAGTGTGATTCTTGAAACTGGTGATAGGAGAAGCAACGAAGTCCAAGGAACTATTTCAAAGTGCATAAGTAACTTGTTTGGTGGTTGAAACATCTGTCATGCGCATGTTCACAGCTCAGAAATGCATGTTTGAGGAATCCGTGATGCATGAAACATGTTCGGAATACGGAATGCCATGGTTATGTAAACAATGTAAATTACATGTGTATTGGTGAGAATTCGCTCAAAGAGTGTTTTCTACTGCCAAATGTCCGATTTTAGAACCTGGTGATACAAAAAACTTATGAAGTCAGAGTAAATATTTCAAAGTGTAATATATGCCTTCTTTGGTGGATGAAAGTTCACTAATCCACATGCTCACAACTCAGAAACGCATGTTTCTCGAATCCGTCATGCATGTATCATGTACGGAACCCGGAATGCCATGTTGATGGAATTCATGTAAATTAAATATCTATTAGGTTGAATACACTCCAGAAGTATTCTTCTGTGAAAAATGAACGAATTCGAAACTTGTCTTAGGGAAAGTTTGTGAAAATGTGTACACGAGTCTATATGAAATTATTCCTTTTATAGAGGATGAAAAATCAGTAATCCACATGGTCACAACTCAGAAATGCATGTATGTCGAATCCGTCATGCATGTAACATGTACGGAACACGGAATATCATGTTGAAGGGATCTATTCAAATTACATATCTCTAGGGTAGAATTCGCTCCAAGAGGGTTTATCTGGGATCAAAGTGTGATTCTTGAAACTGGTGATAGGAGAAGCAACGAAGTCCAAGGAACTATTTCAAAGTGCATAAGTAACTTGTTTGGTGGTTGAAACATCTGTCATGCGCATGTTCACAGCTCAGAAATTCATGTTTGAGGAATCCGTGATGCATGAAACATGTTCGGAATACGGAATGCCATGGTTATGTAAACAATGTAAAGTACATGTGTATTGGTGAGAATTCGCTCAAAGAGTGTTTTCTACTGCCAAATGTCCGATGTTAGAACCTGGTGATACAAAAAACTTATGAAGTCAGAGTAAATATTTCAAAGTGTAATATATGCCTTCTTTGGTGGATGAAAGTTCACTAATCCACATGCTCACAACTCAGAAACGCATGTTTCTCGAATCCGTCATGCATGTATCATGTACGGAACCTGGAATGCCATGTTGATGGAATTCATGTAAATTATATATCTATTAGGTTGAATACACTCCAGAAGTATTCTTCTGTGAAAAATGAACGAATTCGAAACTTGTGTTAGGGAAAGCTTGTGAAAATGTGTACACGAGTCTATATGAAATTATTCCTTTTATAGAGGATGAAAAATCAGTAATCCACATGGTCACAACTCAGGAATGCATGTATGTCGAATCCGTCATGCATGTAACATGTACGGAACACGGAATATCATGTTGAAGGAATCTATTCAAATTACATATCTCTAGGGTAGAATTCGCTCCAAGAGGGTTTTCCTGGGATCAAAGTGTGATTCTTGAAACTGGTGATAGGAGAAGCAACGAAGTCCAAGGAACTATTTCAAAGTGCATAAGTAACTTGTTTGGTGGTTGAAACATCTGTCATGCGCATGTTCACAGCTCAGAAATGCATGTTTGAGGAATCCGTGATGCATGAAACATGTTCGGAATACGGAATGCCATGGTTATGTAAACAATGTAAATTACATGTGTATTGGTGAGAATTCGCTCAAAGAGTGTTTTCTACTGCCAAATGTCCGATTTTAGAACCTGGTGATACAAAAAATTTATGAAGTCAGAGTAAATATTTCAAAGTGTAATATATGCCTTCTTTGGTGGATGAAAGTTCACTAATCCACATGCTCACAACTCAGAAACGCATGTTTCTCGAATCCGTCATGCATGTATCATGTACGGAACCAGGAATGCCATGTTGATGGAATTCATGATAATTATACATCTATTTGGTTGAATACAGTCCAGAAGTATTCTTCTGTGAAAAATGAACGAATTCGAAACTTGTGTTAGGGAAAGCTTGTGAAAATGTGTACACGAGTCTATATGAAATTATTCCTTTTATAGAGGATGAAAAATCAGTAATCCACATGCTCACAACTCAGGAATACATGTTTGTCCAATCCGTCATGCATGTAACATGTACGGAACACGGAATATCATGTTGAAGGAATCTATTCAAATTACATATCTCTAGGGTAGAATTCGCTCCAAGAGGGTTTTTCTGGGATCAAAGTGTGATTCTTGAAACTGGTGATAGGAGAAGCAACGAAGTCCAAGGAACTATTTCAAAGTGCATAAGTAACTTGTTTGGTGGTTGAAACATCTGTCATGCGCATGTTCACAGCTCAGAAATGCATGTTTGAGGAATCCGTGATGCATGAAACATGTTCAGAATACGGAATGCCATGGTTATGTAAACAATGTAAATTACGTGTGTATTGGTGAGAATTCGCTCAAAGAGTGTTTTCTACTGCCAAATGTCCGATTTTAGAACCTGGTGATACAAAAAACTTATGAAGTCAGAGTAAATATTTCAAAGTGTAATATATGCCTTCTTTGGTGGATGAAAGTTCACTAATCCACATGCTCACAACTCAGAAACGCATGTTTCTCGAATCCGTCATGCATGTATCATGTACGGAACCCGGAATGCCATGTTGATGGAATTCATGTAAATTATATATCTATTAGGTTGAATACACTCCAGAAGTATTCTTCTGTGAAAAATGAACGAATTCGAAACTTGTGTTAGGGAAAGCTTGTGAAAATGTGTACACGAGTCTATATGAAATTATTCCTTTTATAGAGGATGAAAAATCAGTAATCCACATGCTCACAACTCAGGAATGCATGTTTGTCGAATCCGTCATGCATGTAACATGTACGGAACACGGAATATCATGTTGAAGGAATCTATTCAAATTACATATCTCTAGGGTAGAATTCGCTCCAAGAGGGTTTTTCTGGGATCAAAGTGTGATTCTTGAAACTGGTGATAGGAGAAGCAACGAAGTCCAAGGAACTATTTCAAAGTGCATAAGTAACTTGTTTGGTGGTTGAAACATCTGTCATGCGCATGTTCACAGCTCAGAAATGCATGTTTGAGGAATCCGTGATGCATGAAACATGTTCGGAATACGGAATGCCATGGTTATGTAAACAATGTAAATTACATGTGTATTGGTGAGAATTCGCACAAAGAGTGTTTTCTACTGCCAAATGTCCGATTTTAGAACCTGGTGATACAAAAAACTTATGAAGTCAGAGTAAATATTTCAAAGTGTAATATATGCCTTCTTTGGTGGATGAAAGTTCACTAATCCACATGCTCACAACTCAGAAACGCATGTTTCTCGAATCCGTCATGCATGTATCATGTACGGAATCCGGAATGCCATGTTGATGGAATTCATGTAAATTATACATCTATTAGGTTGAATACACTCCAGAAGTATTCTTCTGTGAAAAATGAACGAATTCGAAACTTGTGTTAGGGAAAGCTTGTGAAAATGTGTACACGAGTCTATATGAAATTATTCCTTTTATAGAGGATGAAAAATCAGTAATCCACATGGTCACAACTCAGGAATGCATGTATGTCGAATCCGTCATGCATGTAACATGTACGGAACACGGAATATCATGTTGAAGGAATCTATTCAAATTACATATCTCTAGGGTAGAATTCGCTCCAAGAGGGTTTTTCTGGGATCAAAGTGTGATTCTTGAAACTGGTGATAGGAGAAGCAACGAAGTCCAAGGAACTATTTCAAAGTGCATAAGTAACTTGTTTGGTGGTTGAAACATCTGTCATGCGCATGTTCACAGCTCAGAAATGCATGTTTGAGGAATCCCTGATGCATGAAACATGTTCGGAATACGGAATGCCATGGTTATGTAAACAATGTAAAGTACATGTGTATTGGAGAGAATTTGCTCAACGAATGTTTTCTACTGCCAAATGTCCGATTTTAGAACCTGGTGATACAAAAAACTTATGAAGTCAGAGTAAATATTTCAAAGTGTAATATATGCCTTCTTTGGTGGATGAAAGTTCACTAATCCACATGGTCACAACTCAGAAACGCATGTTTCTCGAATCCGTCATGCATGTATCATGTACGGAACCCGGAATGCCATGTTGATGGAATTCATGTAAATTAAATATCTATTAGGTTGAATACACTCCAGAAGTATTCTTCTGTGAAAAATGAACGAATTCGAAACTTGTCTTAGGGAAAGTTTGTGAAAATGTGTACACGAGTCTATATGAAATTATTCCTTTTATAGAGGATGAAAAATCAGTAATCCACATGCTCACAACTCAGGAATGCATGTATGTCGAATCCGTCATGCATGTAACATGTACGGAACACGGAATATCATGTTGAAGGGATCTATTCAAATTACATATCTCTAGGGTAGAATTCGCTCCAAGAGGGTTTTTCTGGGATCAAAGTGTGATTCTTGAAACTGGTGATAGGAGAAGCAACGAAGTCCAAGGAACTATTTCAAAGTGCATAAGTAACTTGTTTGGTGGTTGAAACATCTGTAATGCGCATGTTCACAGCTCAGAAATGCATGTTTGAGGAATCCGTGATGCATGAAACATGTTCGGAATACGGAATGCCATGGTTATGTAAACAATGTAAATTACATGTGTATTGGTCAGAATTCGCTCAAAGAGTGTTTTCTACTGCCAAATGTCCGATTTTAGAACCTGGTGATACAAAAAACTTATGAAGTCAGAGTAAATATTTCAAAGTGTAATATATGCCTTCTTTGGTGGATGAAAGTTCACTAATCCACATGGTCACAACTCAGAAACGCATGTTTCTCGAATCCGTCATGCATGTATCATGTACGGAACCCGGAATGCCATGTTGATGGAATTCATGTAAATTAAATATCTATTAGGTTGAATACACTCCAGAAGTATTCTTCTGTGAAAAATGAACGAATTCGAAACTTGTCTTAGGGAAAGTTTGTGAAAATGTGTACACAAGTCTATATGAAATTATTCCTTTTATAGAGGATGAAAAATCAGTAATCCACATGCTCACAACTCAGGAATGCATGTATGTCGAATCCGTCATGCATGTAACATGTACGGAACACGGAATATCATGTTGAAGGAATCTATTCAAATTACATATCTCTAGGGTAGAATTCGCTCCAAGAGGGTTTTTCTGGGATCAAAGTGTGATTCTTGAAACTGGTGATAGGAGAAGCAACGAAGTCCAAGGAACTATTTCAAAGTGCATAAGTAACTTGTTTGGTGGTTGAAACATCTGTCATGCGCATGTTCACAGCTCAGAAATGCATGTTTGAGGAATCCCTGATGCATGAAACATGTTCGGAATACGGAATGCCATGGTTATGTAAACAATGTAAAGTACATGTGTATTGGAGAGAATTTGCTCAACGAATGTTTTCTACTGCCAAATGTCCGATTTTAGAACCTGGTGATACAAAAAACTTATGAAGTCAGAGTAAATATTTCAAAGTGTAATATATGCCTTCTTTGGTGGATGAAAGTTCACTAATCCACATGGTCACAACTCAGAAACGCATGTTTCTCGAATCCGTCATGCATGTATCATGTACGGAACCCGGAATGCCATGTTGATGGAATTCATGTAAATTAAATATCTATTAGGTTGAATACACTCCAGAAGTATTCTTCTGTGAAAAATGAACGAATTCGAAACTTGTCTTAGGGAAAGTTTGTGAAAATGTGTACACGAGTCTATATGAAATTATTCCTTTTATAGAGGATGAAAAATCAGTAATCCACATGGTCACAACTCAGAAATGCATGTATGTCGAATCCGTCATGCATGTAACATGTACGGAACACGGAATATCATGTTGAAGGGATCTATTCAAATTACATATCTCTAGGGTAGAATTCGCTCCAAGAGGGTTTATCTGGGATCAAAGTGTGATTCTTGAAACTGGTGATAGGAGAAGCAACGAAGTCCAAGGAACTATTTCAAAGTGCATAAGTAACTTGTTTGGTGGTTGAAACATCTGTCATGCGCATGTTCACAGCTCAGAAATTCATGTTTGAGGAATCCGTGATGCATGAAACATGTTCGGAATACGGAATGCCATGGTTATGTAAACAATGTAAAGTACATGTGTATTGGTGAGAATTCGCTCAAAGAGTGTTTTCTACTGCCAAATGTCCGATGTTAGAACCTGGTGATACAAAAAACTTATGAAGTCAGAGTAAATATTTCAAAGTGTAATATATGCCTTCTTTGGTGGATGAAAGTTCACTAATCCACATGCTCACAACTCAGAAACGCATGTTTCTCGAATCCGTCATGCATGTATCATGTACGGAACCCGGAATGCCATGTTGATGGAATTCATGTAAATTATATATCTATTAGGTTGAATACACTCCAGAAGTATTCTTCTGTGAAAAATGAACGAATTCGAAACTTGTGTTAGGGAAAGCTTGTGAAAATGTGTACACGAGTCTATATGAAATTATTCCTTTTATAGAGGATGAAAAATCAGTAATCCACATGGTCACAACTCAGGAATGCATGTATGTCGAATCCGTCATGCATGTGACATGTACGGAACACGGAATATCATGTTGAAGGAATCTATTCAAATTACATATCTCTAGGGTAGAATTCGCTCCAAGAGGGTTTTCCTGGGATCAAAGTGTGATTCTTGAAACTGGTGATAGGAGAAGCAACGAAGTACAAGGAACTATTTCAAAGTGCATAAGTAACTTGTTTGGTGGTTGAAACATCTGTCATGCGCATGTTCACAGCTCAGAAATGCATGTTTGAGGAATCCGTGATGCATGAAACATGTTCGGAATACGGAATGCCATGGTTATGTAAACAATGTAAATTACATGTGTAATGGTGAGAATTCGCTCAAAGAGTGTTTTCTACTGCCAAATGTCCGATTTCAGAACCTGGTGATACAAAAAACTTATGAAGTCAGAGTAAATATTTTAAAGTGTAATATATGCCTTCTTTGGTGGATGAAAGTTCACTAATCCACATGCTCACAACTCAGAAACGCATGTTTCTCGAATCCGTCATGCATGTATCATGTACGGAACCCGGAATGCCATGTTGATGGAATTCATGTAAATTAAATATCTATTAGGTTGAATACACTCCAGAAGTATTCTTCTGTGAAAAATGAACGAATTCGAAACTTGTCTTAGGGAAAGTTTGTGAAAATGTGTACACGAGTCTATATGAAATTATTCCTTTTATAGAGGATGAAAAATCAGTAATCCACATGCTCACAACTCAGAAATGCATGTATGTCGAATCCGTCATGCATGTAACATGTACGGAACACGGAATATCATGTTGAAGGGATCTATTCAAATTACATATCTCTAGGGTAGAATTCGCTCCAAGAGGGTTTTTCTGGGATCAAAGTGTGATTCTTGAAACTGGTGATAGGAGAAGCAACGAAGTCCAAGGAACTATTTCAAAGTGCATAAGTAACTTGTTTGGTGGTTGAAACATCTGTCATGCGCATGTTCACAGCTCAGAAATGCATGTTTGAGGAATCCGTGATGCATGAAACATGTTCGGAATACGGAATGCCATGGTTATGTAAACAATGTAAAGTACATGTGTATTGGTGAGAATTCGCTCAAAGAGAGTTTTCTACTGCCAAATGTCCGATTTTAGAACCTGGTGATACAAAAAACTTATGAAGTCAGAGTAAATATTTCAAAGTGTAATATATGCCTTCTTTGGTGGATGAAAGTTAACTAATCCACATGCTCACAACTCAGAAACGCATGTTTCTCGAATCCGTCATGCATGTATCATGTACGGAACCCGGAATGCCATGTTGATGGAATTCATGTAAATTATATATCTATTAGGTTGAATACACTCCAGAAGTATTCTTCTGTGAAAAATGAACGAATTCGAAACTTGTGTTAGGGAAAGCTTGTGAAAATGTGTACACGAGTCTATATGAAATTATTCCTTTTATAGAGGATGAAAAATCAGTAATCCACATGGTCACAACTCAGGAATGCATGTATGTCGAATCCGTCATGCATGTAACATGTACGGAACACGGAATATCATGTTGAAGGAATCTATTCAAATTACATATCTCTAGGGTAGAATTCGCTCCAAGAGGGTTTTCCTGGGATCAAAGTGTGATTCTTGAAACTGGTGATAGGAGAAGCAACGAAGTCCAAGGAACTATTTCAAAGTGCATAAGTAACTTGTTTGGTGGTTGAAACATCTGTCATGCGCATGTTCACAGCTCAGAAATGCATGTTTGAGGAATCCCTGATGCATGAAACATGTTCGGAATACGGAATGCCATGGTTATGTAAACAATGTAAATTAAATGTGTATTGGAGAGAATTTGCTCAACGAATGTTTTCTACTGCCAAATGTCCGATTTTAGAACCTGGTGATACAAAAAACTTATGAAGTCAGAGTAAATATTTCAAAGTGTAATATATGCCTTCTTTGGTGGATGAAAGTTCACTAATCCACATGGTCACAACTCAGAAACGCATGTTTCTCGAATCCGTCATGCATGTATCATGTACGGAACCCGGAATGCCATGTTGATGGAATTCATGTAAATTATATATCTATTAGGTTGAATACACTCCAGAAGTATTCTTCTGTGAAAAATGAACGAATTCGAAACTTGTCTTAGGGAAAGCTTGTGAAAATGTGTACACGAGTCTATATGAAATTATTCCTTTTGTAGAGGATGAAAAATCAGTAATCCACATGCTCACAACTCAGGAATGCATGTATGTCGAATCCGTCATGCATGTAACATGTACGGAACACGGAATATCATGTTGAAGGAATCTATTCAAATTACATATCTCTAGGGTAGAATTCGCTCCAAGAGGGTTTTTCTGGGATCAAAGTGTGATTCTTGAAACTGGTGATAGGAGAAGCAACGAAGTCCAAGGAACTATTTCAAAGTGCATAAGTAACTTGTTTGGTGGTTGAAACATCTGTCATGCGCATGTTCACAGCTCAGAAATGCATGTTTGAGGAATCCGTGATGCATGAAACATGTTCGGAATACGGAATGCCATGGTTATGTAAACAATGTAAATTACATGTGTATTGGTGAGAATTCGCTCAAAGAGTGTTTTCCACTGCCAAATGTCCGATTTTAGAACCTGGTGATACAAAAAACTTATGAAGTCAGAGTAAATATTTCAAAGTGTAATATATGCCTTCTTTGGTGGATGAAAGTTCACTAATCCACATGGTCACAACTCAGAAACGCATGTTTCTCGAATCCGTCATGCATGTATCATGTACGGAACCCGGAATGCCATGTTGATGGAATTCATGTAAATTATATATCTATTAGGTTGTATACACTCCAGAAGTATTCTTCTGTGAAAAAAGAACGAATTCGAAACTTGTGTTAGGGAAAGCTTGTGAAAATGTGTACACGAGTCTATATGAAATTATTCCTTTTGTAGAGGATGAAAAATCAGTAATCCACATGCTCACAACTCAGGAATGCATGTATGTCGAATCCGTCATGCATGTAACATGTACGGAACACGGAATATCATGTTGAAGGAATCTATTCAAATTACATATCTCTAGGGTAGAATTCGCTCCAAGAGGGTTTTTCTGGGATCAAAGTGTGATTCTTGAAACTGGTGATAGGAGAAGCAACGAAGTCCAAGGAACTATTTCAAAGTGCATAAGTAACTTGTTTGGTGGTTGAAACATCTGTCATGCGCATGTTCACAGCTCAGAAATGCATGTTTGAGGAATCCGTGATGCATGAAACATGTTCGGAATACGGAATGCCATGGTTATGTAAACAATGTAAAGTACATGTGTATTGGTGAGAATTCGCTCAAAGAGAGTTTTCTACTGCCAAATGTCCGATGTTAGAACCTGGTGATACAAAAAACTTATGAAGTCAGAGTAAATATTTCAAAGTGTAATATATGCCTTCTTTGGTGGATGAAAGTTCACTAATCCACATGCTCACAACTCAGAAACGCATGTTTCTCGAATCCGTCATGCATGTATCATGTACGGAACCCGGAATGCCATGTTGATGGAATTCATGTAAATTATATATCTATTAGGTTGAATACACTCCAGAAGTATTCTTCTGTGAAAAATGAACGAATTCGAAACTTGTGTTAGGGAAAGCTTGTGAAAATGTGTACACGAGTCTATATGAAATTATTCCTTTTATAGAGGATGAAAAATCAGTAATCCACATGCTCACAACTCAGGAATGCATGTATGTCGAATCCGTCATGCATGTAACATGTACGGAACACGGAATATCATGTTGAAGGAATCTATTCAAATTACATATCTCTAGGGTAGAATTCGCTCCAAGAGGGTTTTCCTGGGATCAAAGTGTGATTCTTGAAACTGGTGATAGGAGAAGCAACGAAGTACAAGGAACTATTTCAAAGTGCATAAGTAACTTGTTTGGTGGTTGAAACATCTGTCATGCGCATGTTCACAGCTCAGAAATGCATGTTTGAGGAATCCCTGATGCATGAAACATGTTCGGAATACGGAATGCCATGGTTATGTAAACAATGTAAATTACATGTGTATTGGAGAGAATTTGCTCAACGAATGTTTTCAACTGCCAAATGTCCGATTTTAGAACCTGGTGATACAAAAAACTTATGAAGTCAGAGTAAATATTTCAAAGTGTAATATATGCCTTCTTTAGTGGATGAAAGTTCACTAATCCACATGCTCACAACTCAGAAATGCATGTTTCTCGAATCCGTCATGCATGTATCATGTACGGAACCCGGAATGCCATGTTGATGGAATTCATGTAAATTAAATATCTATTAGGTTGAATACACTCCAGAAGTATTCTTCTGTGAAAAATGAACGAATTCGAAACTTGTCTTAGGGAAAGTTTGTGAAAATGTGTACACGAGTCTATATGAAATTATTCCTTTTATAGAGGATGAAAAATCAGTAATCCACATGGTCACAACTCAGAAATGCATGTATGTCGAATCCGTCATGCATGTAACATGTACGGAACACGGAATATCATGTTGAAGGGATCTATTCAAATTACATATCTCTAGGGTAGAATTCGCTCCAAGAGGGTTTTTCTGGGATCAAAGTGTGATTCTTGAAACTGGTGATAGGAGAAGCAACGAAGTCCAAGGAACTATTTCAAAGTGCATAAGTAACTTGTTTGGTGGTTGAAACATCTGTCATGCGCATGTTCACAGCTCAGAAATGCATGTTTGAGGAATCCGTGATGCATGAAACATGTTCGGAATACGGAATGCCATGGTTATGTAAACAATGTAAAGTACATGTGTATTGGTGAGAATTCGCTCAAAGAGTGTTTTCTACTGCCAAATGTCCGATGTTAGAACCTGGTGATACAAAAACTTATGAAGTCAGAGTAAATATTTCAAAGTGTAATATATGCCTTCTTTGGTGGATGAAAGTTCACTAATCCACATGCTCACAACTCAGAAACGCATGTTTCTCGAATCCGTCATGCATGTATCATGTACGGAACCCGGAATGCCATGTTGATGGAATTCATGTAAATTAAATATCTATTAGGTTGAATACACTCCAGAAGTATTCTTCTGTGAAGAATGAACGAATTCGAAACTTGTCTTAGGGAAAGCTTGTGAAAATGTGTACACGAGTCTATATGAAATTATTCCTTTTGTAGAGGATGAAAAATCAGTAATCCACATGGTCACAACTCAGGAATGCATGTATGTCGAATCCGTCATGCATGTAACATGTACAGAACACGGAATATCATGTTGAAGGAATCTATTCAAATTACATATCTCTAGGGTAGAATTCGCTCCAAGAGGGTTTTTCTGGGATCAAAGTGTGATTCTTGAAACTGGTGATAGGAGAAGCAACGAAGTCCAAGGAACTATTTCAAAGTGCATAAGTAACTTGTTTGGTGGTTGAAACATCTGTCATGCGCATGTTCACAGCTCAGAAATGCATGTTTGAGGAATCCGTGATGCATGAAACATGTTCGGAATACGGAATGCCATGGTTATGTAAACAATGTAAATTACATGTGTATTGGTGAGAATTCGCTCAAAGAGTGTTTTCTACTGCCAAATGTCCGATTTTAGAACCTGGTGATACAAAAAACTTATGAAGTCAGAGTAAATATTTCAAAGTGTAATATATGCCTTCTTTGGTGGATGAAAGTTCACTAATCCACATGCTCACAACTCAGAAACGCATGTTTCTCGAATCCGTCATGCATGTATCATGTACGGAACCCGGAATGCCATGTTGATGGAATTCATGTAAATTATATATCTATTAGGTTGAATACACTCCAGAAGTATTCTTCTGTGAAAAATGAACGAATTCGAAACTTGTGTTAGGGAAAGCTTGTGAAAATGTGTACACGAGTCTATATGAAATTATTCCTTTTATAGAGGATGAAAAATCAGTAATCCACATGCTCACAACTCAGGAATGCATGTATGTCGAATCCGTCATGCATGTAACATGTACGGAACACGGAATATCATGTTGAAGGAATCTATTCAAATTACATATCTCTAGGGTAGAATTCGCTCCAAGAGGGTTTTCCTGGGATCAAAGTGTGATTCTTGAAACTGGTGATAGGAGAAGCAACGAAGTACAAGGAACTATTTCAAAGTGCATAAGTAACTTGTTTGGTGGTTGAAACATCTGTCATGCGCATGTTCACAGCTCAGAAATGCATGTTTGAGGAATCCCTGATGCATGAAACATGTTCGGAATACGGAATGCCATGGTTATGTAAACAATGTAAATTACATGTGTATTGGAGAGAATTCGCTCAACGAATGTTTTCAACTGCCAAATGTCCGATTTTAGAACCTGGTGATACAAAAAACTTATGAAGTCAGAGTAAATATTTCAAAGTGTAATATATGCCTTCTTTAGTGGATGAAAGTTCACTAATCCACATGCTCACAACTCAGAAATGCATGTTTCTCGAATCCGTCATGCATGTATCATGTACGGAACCCGGAATGCCATGTTGATGGAATTCATGTAAATTAAATATCTATTAGGTTGAATACACTCCAGAAGTATTCTTCTGTGAAAAATGAACGAATTCGAAACTTGTCTTAGGGAAAGTTTGTGAAAATGTGTACACGAGTCTATATGAAATTATTCCTTTTATAGAGGATGAAAAATCAGTAATCCACATGGTCACAACTCAGAAATGCATGTATGTCGAATCCGTCATGCATGTAACATGTACGGAACACGGAATATCATGTTGAAGGGATCTATTCAAATTACATATCTCTAGGGTAGAATTCGCTCCAAGAGGGTTTTTCTGGGATCAAAGTGTGATTCTTGAAACTGGTGATAGGAGAAGCAACGAAGTCCAAGGAACTATTTCAAAGTGCATAAGTAACTTGTTTGGTGGTTGAAACATCTGTCATGCGCATGTTCACAGCTCAGAAATGCATGTTTGAGGAATCCGTGATGCATGAAACATGTTCGGAATACGGAATGCCATGGTTATGTAAACAATGTAAAGTACATGTGTATTGGTGAGAATTCGCTCAAAGAGTGTTTTCTACTGCCAAATGTCCGATGTTAGAACCTGGTGATACAAAAACTTATGAAGTCAGAGTAAATATTTCAAAGTGTAATATATGCCTTCTTTGGTGGATGAAAGTTCACTAATCCACATGCTCACAACTCAGAAACGCATGTTTCTCGAATCCGTCATGCATGTATCATGTACGGAACCCGGAATGCCATGTTGATGGAATTCATGTAAATTAAATATCTATTAGGTTGAATACACTCCAGAAGTATTCTTCTGTGAAGAATGAACGAATTCGAAACTTGTCTTAGGGAAAGCTTGTGAAAATGTGTACACGAGTCTATATGAAATTATTCCTTTTGTAGAGGATGAAAAATCAGTAATCCACATGGTCACAACTCAGGAATGCATGTATGTCGAATCCGTCATGCATGTAACATGTACAGAACACGGAATATCATGTTGAAGGAATCTATTCAAATTACATATCTCTAGGGTAGAATTCGCTCCAAGAGGGTTTTTCTGGGATCAAAGTGTGATTCTTGAAACTGGTGATAGGAGAAGCAACGAAGTCCAAGGAACTATTTCAAAGTGCATAAGTAACTTGTTTGGTGGTTGAAACATCTGTCATGCGCATGTTCACAGCTCAGAAATGCATGTTTGAGGAATCCGTGATGCATGAAACATGTTCGGAATACGGAATGCCATGGTTATGTAAACAATGTAAATTACATGTGTATTGGTGAGAATTCGCTCAAAGAGTGTTTTCTACTGCCAAATGTCCGATTTTAGAACCTGGTGATACAAAAAACTTATGAAGTCAGAGTAAATATTTCAAAGTGTAATATATGCCTTCTTTGGTGGATGAAAGTTCACTAATCCACATGCTCACAACTCAGAAATGCATGTTTCTCGAATCCGTCATGCATGTATCATGTACGGAACCCGGAATGCCATGTTGATGGAATTCATGTAAATTAAATATCTATTAGGTTGAATACACTCCAGAAGTATTCTTCTGTGAAAAATGAACGAATTCGAAACTTGTCTTAGGGAAAGTTTGTGAAAATGTGTACACGAGTCTATATGAAATTATTCCTTTTGTAGAGGATGAAAAATCAGTAATCCACATGCTCACAACTCAGGAATGCATGTATGTCGAATCCGTCATGCATGTAACATGTACGGAACACGGAATATCATGTTGAAGGAATCTATTCAAATTACATATCTCTAGGGTAGAATTCGCTCCAAGAGGGTTTTTCTGGGATCAAAGTGTGATTCTTGAAACTGGTGATAGGAGAAGCAACGAAGTCCAAGGAACTATTTCAAAGTGCATAAGTAACTTGTTTGGTGGTTGAAACATCTGTCATGCGCATGTTCACAGCTCAGAAATGCATGTTTGAGGAATCCGTGATGCATGAAACATGTTCGGAATACGGAATGCCATGGTTATGTAAACAATGTAAATTACATGTGTATTGGTGAGAATTCGCTCAAAGAGTGTTTTCCACTGCCAAATGTCCGATTTTAGAACCTGGTGATACAAAAAACTTATGAAGTCAGAGTAAATATTTCAAAGTGTAATATATGCCTTCTTTGGTGGATGAAAGTTCACTAATCCACATGGTCACAACTCAGAAACGCATGTTTCTCGAATCCGTCATGCATGTATCATGTACGGAACCCGGAATGCCATGTTGATGGAATTCATGTAAATTATATATCTATTAGGTTGTATACACTCCAGAAGTATTCTTCTGTGAAAAAAGAACGAATTCGAAACTTGTGTTAGGGAAAGCTTGTGAAAATGTGTACACGAGTCTATATGAAATTATTCCTTTTGTAGAGGATGAAAAATCAGTAATCCACATGCTCACAACTCAGGAATGCATGTATGTCGAATCCGTCATGCATGTAACATGTACGGAACACGGAATATCATGTTGAAGGAATCTATTCAAATTACATATCTCTAGGGTAGAATTCGCTCCAAGAGGGTTTTTCTGGGATCAAAGTGTGATTCTTGAAACTGGTGATAGGAGAAGCAACGAAGTCCAAGGAACTATTTCAAAGTGCATAAGTAACTTGTTTGGTGGTTGAAACATCTGTCATGCGCATGTTCACAGCTCAGAAATGCATGTTTGAGGAATCCGTGATGCATGAAACATGTTCGGAATACGGAATGCCATGGTTATGTAAACAATGTAAAGTACATGTGTATTGGTGAGAATTCGCTCAAAGAGAGTTTTCTACTGCCAAATGTCCGATGTTAGAACCTGGTGATACAAAAAACTTATGAAGTCAGAGTAAATATTTCAAAGTGTAATATATGCCTTCTTTGGTGGATGAAAGTTCACTAATCCACATGCTCACAACTCAGAAACGCATGTTTCTCGAATCCGTCATGCATGTATCATGTACGGAACCCGGAATGCCATGTTGATGGAATTCATGTAAATTATATATCTATTAGGTTGAATACACTCCAGAAGTATTCTTCTGTGAAAAATGAACGAATTCGAAACTTGTGTTAGGGAAAGCTTGTGAAAATGTGTACACGAGTCTATATGAAATTATTCCTTTTATAGAGGATGAAAAATCAGTAATCCACATGCTCACAACTCAGGAATGCATGTATGTCGAATCCGTCATGCATGTAACATGTACGGAACACGGAATATCATGTTGAAGGAATCTATTCAAATTACATATCTCTAGGGTAGAATTCGCTCCAAGAGGGTTTTCCTGGGATCAAAGTGTGATTCTTGAAACTGGTGATAGGAGAAGCAACGAAGTACAAGGAACTATTTCAAAGTGCATAAGTAACTTGTTTGGTGGTTGAAACATCTGTCATGCGCATGTTCACAGCTCAGAAATGCATGTTTGAGGAATCCCTGATGCATGAAACATGTTCGGAATACGGAATGCCATGGTTATGTAAACAATGTAAATTACATGTGTATTGGAGAGAATTTGCTCAACGAATGTTTTCAACTGCCAAATGTCCGATTTTAGAACCTGGTGATACAAAAAACTTATGAAGTCAGAGTAAATATTTCAAAGTGTAATATATGCCTTCTTTAGTGGATGAAAGTTCACTAATCCACATGCTCACAACTCAGAAATGCATGTTTCTCGAATCCGTCATGCATGTATCATGTACGGAACCCGGAATGCCATGTTGATGGAATTCATGTAAATTAAATATCTATTAGGTTGAATACACTCCAGAAGTATTCTTCTGTGAAAAATGAACGAATTCGAAACTTGTCTTAGGGAAAGTTTGTGAAAATGTGTACACGAGTCTATATGAAATTATTCCTTTTATAGAGGATGAAAAATCAGTAATCCACATGGTCACAACTCAGAAATGCATGTATGTCGAATCCGTCATGCATGTAACATGTACGGAACACGGAATATCATGTTGAAGGGATCTATTCAAATTACATATCTCTAGGGTAGAATTCGCTCCAAGAGGGTTTTTCTGGGATCAAAGTGTGATTCTTGAAACTGGTGATAGGAGAAGCAACGAAGTCCAAGGAACTATTTCAAAGTGCATAAGTAACTTGTTTGGTGGTTGAAACATCTGTCATGCGCATGTTCACAGCTCAGAAATGCATGTTTGAGGAATCCGTGATGCATGAAACATGTTCGGAATACGGAATGCCATGGTTATGTAAACAATGTAAAGTACATGTGTATTGGTGAGAATTCGCTCAAAGAGTGTTTTCTACTGCCAAATGTCCGATGTTAGAACCTGGTGATACAAAAACTTATGAAGTCAGAGTAAATATTTCAAAGTGTAATATATGCCTTCTTTGGTGGATGAAAGTTCACTAATCCACATGCTCACAACTCAGAAACGCATGTTTCTCGAATCCGTCATGCATGTATCATGTACGGAACCCGGAATGCCATGTTGATGGAATTCATGTAAATTAAATATCTATTAGGTTGAATACACTCCAGAAGTATTCTTCTGTGAAGAATGAACGAATTCGAAACTTGTCTTAGGGAAAGCTTGTGAAAATGTGTACACGAGTCTATATGAAATTATTCCTTTTGTAGAGGATGAAAAATCAGTAATCCACATGGTCACAACTCAGGAATGCATGTATGTCGAATCCGTCATGCATGTAACATGTACAGAACACGGAATATCATGTTGAAGGAATCTATTCAAATTACATATCTCTAGGGTAGAATTCGCTCCAAGAGGGTTTTTCTGGGATCAAAGTGTGATTCTTGAAACTGGTGATAGGAGAAGCAACGAAGTCCAAGGAACTATTTCAAAGTGCATAAGTAACTTGTTTGGTGGTTGAAACATCTGTCATGCGCATGTTCACAGCTCAGAAATGCATGTTTGAGGAATCCGTGATGCATGAAACATGTTCGGAATACGGAATGCCATGGTTATGTAAACAATGTAAATTACATGTGTATTGGTGAGAATTCGCTCAAAGAGTGTTTTCTACTGCCAAATGTCCGATTTTAGAACCTGGTGATACAAAAAACTTATGAAGTCAGAGTAAATATTTCAAAGTGTAATATATGCCTTCTTTGGTGGATGAAAGTTCACTAATCCACATGCTCACAACTCAGAAATGCATGTTTCTCGAATCCGTCATGCATGTATCATGTACGGAACCCGGAATGCCATGTTGATGGAATTCATGTAAATTAAATATCTATTAGGTTGAATACACTCCAGAAGTATTCTTCTGTGAAAAATGAACGAATTCGAAACTTGTCTTAGGGAAAGTTTGTGAAAATGTGTACACGAGTCTATATGAAATTATTCCTTTTATAGAGGATGAAAAATCAGTAATCCACATGGTCACAACTCAGAAATGCATGTATGTCGAATCCGTCATGCATGTAACATGTACGGAACACGGAATATCATGTTGAAGGGATCTATTCAAATTACATATCTCTAGGGTAGAATTCGCTCCAAGAGGGTTTTTCTGGGATCAAAGTGTGATTCTTGAAACTGGTGATAGGAGAAGCAACGAAGTCCAAGGAACTATTTCAAAGTGCATAAGTAACTTGTTTGGTGGTTGAAACATCTGTCATGCGCATGTTCACAGCTCAGAAATGCATGTTTGAGGAATCCGTGATGCATGAAACATGTTCGGAATACGGAATGCCATGGTTATGTAAACAATGTAAAGTACATGTGTATTGGTGAGAATTCGCTCAAAGAGTGTTTTCTACTGCCAAATGTCCGATGTTAGAACCTGGTGATACAAAAACTTATGAAGTCAGAGTAAATATTTCAAAGTGTAATATATGCCTTCTTTGGTGGATGAAAGTTCACTAATCCACATGCTCACAACTCAGAAACGCATGTTTCTCGAATCCGTCATGCATGTATCATGTACGGAACCCGGAATGCCATGTTGATGGAATTCATGTAAATTATATATCTATTAGGTTGAATACACTCCAGAAGTATTCTTCTGTGAAAAATGAACGAATTCGAAACTTGTGTTAGGGAAAGCTTGTGAAAATGTGTACACGAGTCTATATGAAATTATTCCTTTTATAGAGGATGAAAAATCAGTAATCCACATGGTCACAACTCAGGAATGCATGTATGTCGAATCCGTCATGCATGTAACATGTACGGAACACGGAATATCATGTTGAAGGAATCTATTCAAATTACATATCTCTAGGGTAGAATTCGCTCCAAGAGGGTTTTCCTGGGATCAAAGTGTGATTCTTGAAACTGGTGATAGGAGAAGCAACGAAGTCCAAGGAACTATTTCAAAGTGCATAAGTAACTTGTTTGGTGGTTGAAACATCTGTCATGCGCATGTTCACAGCTCAGAAATGCATGTTTGAGGAATCCCTGATGCATGAAACATGTTCGGAATACGGAATGCCATGGTTATGTAAACAATGTAAATTACATGTGTATTGGAGAGAATTTGCTCAACGAATGTTTTCTACTGCCAAATGTCCGATTTTAGAACCTGGTGATACAAAAAACTTATGAAGTCAGAGTAAATATTTCAAAGTGTAATATATGCCTTCTTTGGTGGATGAAAGTTCACTAATCCACATGCTCACAACTCAGAAACGCATGTTTCTCGAATCCGTCATGCATGTATCATGTACGGAACCCGGAATGCCATGTTGATGGAATTCATGTAAATTAAATATCTATTAGGTTGAATACACTCCAGAAGTATTCTTCTGTGAAAAATGAACGAATTCGAAACTTGTCTTAGGGAAAGCTTGTGAAAATGTGTACACGAGTCTATATGAAATTATTCCTTTTGTAGAGGATGAAAAATCAGTAATCCACATGGTCACAACTCAGGAATGCATGTATGTCGAATCCGTCATGCATGTAACATGTACGGAACACGGAATATCATGTTGAAGGAATCTATTCAAATTTCATATCTCTAGGGTAGAATTCGCTCCAAGAGGGTTTTTCTGGGATCAAAGTGTGATTCTTGAAACTGGTGATAGGAGAAGCAACGAAGTCCAAGGAACTATTTCAAAGTGCATAAGTAACTTGTTTGGTGGTTGAAACATCTGTCATGCGCATGTTCACAGCTCAGAAATGCATGTTTGAGGAATCCGTGATGCATGAAACATGTTCGGAATACGGAATGCCATGGTTATGTAAACAATGTAAATTACATGTGTATTGGTGAGAATTCGCTCAAAGAGTGTTTTCTACTGCCAAATGTCTGATTTTAGAACCTGGTGATACAAAAAACTTATGAAGTCAGAGTAAATATTTCAAAGTGTAATATATGCCTTCTTTGGTGGATGAAAGTTCACTAATCCACATGCTCACAACTCAGAAATGCATGTTTCTCGAATCCGTCATGCATGTATCATGTACGGAACCCGGAATGCCATGTTGATGGAATTCATGTAAATTAAATATCTATTAGGTTGAATACACTCCAGAAGTATTCTTCTGTGAAAAATGAACGAATTCGAAACTTGTCTTAGGGAAAGTTTGTGAAAATGTGTACACGAGTCTATATGAAATTATTCCTTTTATAGAGGATGAAAAATCAGTAATCCACAAGGTCACAACTCAGGAATGCATGTATGTCGAATCCGTCATGCATGTAACATGTACGGAACACGGAATATCATGTTGAAGGGATCTATTAAAATTACATATCTCTAGGGTAGAATTCGCTCCAAGAGGGTTTTTCTGGGATCAAAGTGTGATTCTTGAAACTGGTGATAGGAGAAGCAACGAAGTCCAAGGAACTATTTCAAAGTGCATAAGTAACTTGTTTGGTGGTTGAAACATCTGTCATGCGCATGTTCACAGCTCAGAAATGCATGTTTGAGGAATCCGTGATGCATGAAACATGTTCGGAATACGGAATGCCATGGTTATGTAAACAATGTAAAGTACATGTGTATTGGTGAGAATTCGCTCAAAGAGTGTTTTCTACTGCCAAATGTCCGATGTTAGAACCTGGTGATACAAAAAACTTATGAAGTCAGAGTAAATATTTCAAAGTGTAATATATGCCTTCTTTGGTGGATGAAAGTTCACTAATCCACATGCTCACAACTCAGAAACGCATGTTTCTCGAATCCGTCATGCATGTATCATGTACGGAACCCGGAATGCCATGTTGATGGAATTCATGTAAATTATATATCTATTAGGTTGAATACACTCCAGAAGTATTCTTCTGTGAAAAATGAACGAATTCGAATCTTGTGTTAGGGAAAGCTTGTGAAAATGTGTACACGAGTCTATATGAAATTATTCCTTTTATAGAGGATGAAAAATCAGTAATCCACATGGTCACAACTCAGGAATGCATGTATGTCGAATCCGTCATGCATGTAACATGTACGGAACACGGAATATCATGTTGAAGGAATCTATTCAAATTACATATCTCTAGGGTAGAATTCGCTCCAAGAGGGTTTTCCTGGGATTAAAGTGTGATTCTTGAAACTGGTGATAGGAGAAGCAACGAAGTCCAAGGAACTATTTCAAAGTGCATAAGTAACTTGTTTGGTGGTTGAAACATCTGTCATGCGCATGTTCACAGCTCAGAAATGCATGTTTGAGGAATCCCTGATGCATGAAACATGTTCGGAATACGGAATGCCATGGTTATGTAAACAATGTAAATTACATGTGTATTGGAGAGAATTTGCTCAACGAATGTTTTCTACTGCCAAATGTCCGATTTTAGAACCTGGTGATACAAAAAACTTATGAAGTCAGAGTAAATATTTCAAAGTGTAATATATGCCTTCTTTGGTGGATGAAAGTTCACTAATCCACATGCTCACAACTCAGAAACGCATGTTTCTCGAATCCGTCATGCATGTATCATGTACGGAACCCGGAATGCCATGTTGATGGAATTCATGTAAATTATATATCTATTAGGTTGAATACACTCCAGAAGTATTCTTCTGTGAAAAATGAACGAATTTGAAACTTGTGTTAGGGAAAGCTTGTGAAAATGTGTACACGAGTCTATATGAAATTATTCCTTTTATAGAGGATGAAAAATCAGTAATCCACATGGTCACAACTCAGGAATGCATGTATGTCGAATCCGTCATGCATGTAACATGTACGGAACACGGAATATCATGTTGAAGGAATCTATTCAAATTACATATCTCTAGGGTAGAATTCGCTCCAAGAGGGTTTTCCTGGGATCAAAGTGTGATTCTTGAAACTGGTGATAGGAGAAGCAACGAAGTCCAAGGAACTATTTCAAAGTGCATAAGTAACTTGTTTGGTGATTGAAACATCTGTCATGCGCATGTTCACAGCTCAGAAATGCATGTTTGAGGAATCCCTGATGCATGAAACATGTTCGGAATACGGAATGCCATGGTTATGTAAACAATGTAAATTACATGTGTATTGGAGAGAATTCGCTCAACGAAAGTTTTCTACTGCCAAATGTCCGATTTTAGAACCTGGTGATACAAAAAACTTATGAAGTCAGAGTAAATATTTCAAAGTGTAATATATGCCTTCTTTGGTGGATGAAAGTTCACTAATTCACATGCTCACAACTCAGAAATGCATGTTTCTCGAATCCGTCATGCATGTATCATGTACGGAACCCGGAATGCCATGTTGATGGAATTCATGTAAATTAAATATCTATTAGGTTGAATACACTCCAGAAGTATTCTTCTGTGAAAAATAAACGAATTCGAAACTTGTCTTAGGGAAAGTTTGTGAAAATGTGTACACGAGTCTATATGAAATTATTCCTTTTATAGAGGATGAAAAATCAGTAATCCACATGGTCACAACTCAGGAATGCATGTATGTCGAATCCGTCATGCATGTAACATGTACGGAACACGGAATATCATGTTGAAGGGATCTATTCAAATTACATATCTCTAGGGTAGAATTCGCTCCAAGAGGGTTTTTCTGGGATCAAAGTGTGATTCTAGAAACTGGTGATAGGAGAAGCAACGAAGTCCAAGGAACTATTTCAAAGTGCATAAGTAACTTGTTTGGTGGTTGAAACATCTGTCATGCGCATGTTCACAGCTCAGAAATGCATGTTTGAGGAATCCGTGATGCATGAAACATGTTCGGAATACGGAATGTCATGGTTATGTAAACAATGTAAAGTACATGTGTATTGGTGAGAATTCGCTCAAAGAGTGTTTTCTACTGCCAAATGTCCGATGTTAGAACCTGGTGATACAAAAAACCTATGAAGTCAGAGTAAATATTTCAAAGTGTAATATATGCCTTCTTTGGTGGATGAAAGTTCACTAATCCACATGCTCACAACTCAGAAACGCATGTTTCTCGAATCCGTCATGCATGTATCATGTACGGAACCCGGAATGCCATGTTGATGGAATTCATGTAAATTATATATCTATTAGGTTGAATACACTCCAGAAGTATTCTTCTGTGAAAAATGAACGAATTCGAAACTTGTGTTAGGGAAAGCTTGTGAAAATGTGTACACGAGTCTATATGAAATTATTCCTTTTATAGAGGATGAAAAATCAGTAATCCACATGGTCACAACTCAGGAATGCATGTATGTCGAATCCGTCATGCATGTAACATGTACGGAACACGGAATATCATGTTGAAGGAATCTATTCAAATTACATATCTCTAGGGTAGAATTCGCTCCAAGAGGGTTTTCCTGGGATCAAAGTGTGATTCTTGAAACTGGTGATAGGAGAAGCAACGAAGTCCAAGGAACTATTTCAAAGTGCATAAGTAACTTGTTTGGTGGTTGAAACATCTGTCATGCGCATGTTCACAGCTCAGAAATGCATGTTTGAGGAATCCGTGATGCATGAAACATGTTCGGAATACGGAATGCCATGGTTATGTAAACAATGTAAAGTACATGTGTATTGGTGAGAATTCGCTCAAAGAGTGTTTTCTACTGCCAAATGTCCGATGTTAGAACCTGGTGATACAAAAAACTTATGAAGTCAGAGTAAATATTTCAAAGTGTAATATATGCCTTCTTTGGTGGATGAAAGTTCACTAATCCACATGCTCACAACTCAGAAACGCATGTTTCTCGAATCCGTCATGCATGTATCATGTACGGAACCCGGAATGCCATGTTGATGGAATTCATGTAAATTATATATCTATTAGGTTGAATACACTCCAGAAGTATTCTTCTGTGAAAAATGAACGAATTCGAAACTTGTGTTAGGGAAAGCTTGTGAAAATGTGTACACGAGTCTATATGAAATTATTCCTTTTATAGAGGATGAAAAATCAGTAATCCACATGGTCACAACTCAGGAATGCATGTATGTCGAATCCGTCATGCATGTAACATGTACGGAACACGGAATATCATGTTGAAGGAATCTATTCAAATTACATATCTCTAGGGTAGAATTCGCTCCAAGAGGGTTTTCCTGGGATTAAAGTGTGATTCTTGAAACTGGTGATAGGAGAAGCAACGAAGTCCAAGGAACTATTTCAAAGTGCATAAGTAACTTGTTTGGTGGTTGAAACATCTGTCATGCGCATGTTCACAGCTCAGAAATGCATGTTTGAGGAATCCCTGATGCATGAAACATGTTCGGAATACGGAATGCCATGGTTATGTAAACAATGTAAATTACATGTGTATTGGAGAGAATTTGCTCAACGAATGTTTTCTACTGCCAAATGTCCGATTTTAGAACCTGGTGATACAAAAAACTTATGAAGTCAGAGTAAATATTTCAAAGTGTAATATATGCCTTCTTTGGTGGATGAAAGTTCACTAATCCACATGCTCACAACTCAGAAACGCATGTTTCTCGAATCCGTCATGCATGTATCATGTACGGAACCCGGAATGCCATGTTGATGGAATTCATGTAAATTATATATCTATTAGGTTGAATACACTCCAGAAGTATTCTTCTGTGAAAAATGAACGAATTTGAAACTTGTGTTAGGGAAAGCTTGTGAAAATGTGTACACGAGTCTATATGAAATTATTCCTTTTATAGAGGATGAAAAATCAGTAATCCACATGGTCACAACTCAGGAATGCATGTATGTCGAATCCGTCATGCATGTAACATGTACGGAACACGGAATATCATGTTGAAGGAATCTATTCAAATTACATATCTCTAGGGTAGAATTCGCTCCAAGAGGGTTTTCCTGGGATCAAAGTGTGATTCTTGAAACTGGTGATAGGAGAAGCAACGAAGTCCAAGGAACTATTTCAAAGTGCATAAGTAACTTGTTTGGTGATTGAAACATCTGTCATGCGCATGTTCACAGCTCAGAAATGCATGTTTGAGGAATCCCTGATGCATGAAACATGTTCGGAATACGGAATGCCATGGTTATGTAAACAATGTAAATTACATGTGTATTGGAGAGAATTCGCTCAACGAAAGTTTTCTACTGCCAAATGTCCGATTTTAGAACCTGGTGATACAAAAAACTTATGAAGTCAGAGTAAATATTTCAAAGTGTAATATATGCCTTCTTTGGTGGATGAAAGTTCACTAATTCACATGCTCACAACTCAGAAATGCATGTTTCTCGAATCCGTCATGCATGTATCATGTACGGAACCCGGAATGCCATGTTGATGGAATTCATGTAAATTAAATATCTATTAGGTTGAATACACTCCAGAAGTATTCTTCTGTGAAAAATAAACGAATTCGAAACTTGTCTTAGGGAAAGTTTGTGAAAATGTGTACACGAGTCTATATGAAATTATTCCTTTTATAGAGGATGAAAAATCAGTAATCCACATGGTCACAACTCAGGAATGCATGTATGTCGAATCCGTCATGCATGTAACATGTACGGAACACGGAATATCATGTTGAAGGGATCTATTCAAATTACATATCTCTAGGGTAGAATTCGCTCCAAGAGGGTTTTTCTGGGATCAAAGTGTGATTCTAGAAACTGGTGATAGGAGAAGCAACGAAGTCCAAGGAACTATTTCAAAGTGCATAAGTAACTTGTTTGGTGGTTGAAACATCTGTCATGCGCATGTTCACAGCTCAGAAATGCATGTTTGAGGAATCCGTGATGCATGAAACATGTTCGGAATACGGAATGCCATGGTTATGTAAACAATGTAAAGTACATGTGTATTGGTGAGAATTCGCTCAAAGAGTGTTTTCTACTGCCAAATGTCCGATGTTAGAACCTGGTGATACAAAAAACCTATGAAGTCAGAGTAAATATTTCAAAGTGTAATATATGCCTTCTTTGGTGGATGAAAGTTCACTAATCCACATGCTCACAACTCAGAAACGCATGTTTCTCGAATCCGTCATGCATGTATCATGTACGGAACCCGGAATGCCATGTTGATGGAATTCATGTAAATTATATATCTATTAGGTTGAATACACTCCAGAAGTATTCTTCTGTGAAAAATGAACGAATTCGAAACTTGTGTTAGGGAAAGCTTGTGAAAATGTGTACACGAGTCTATATGAAATTATTCCTTTTATAGAGGATGAAAAATCAGTAATCCACATGGTCACAACTCAGGAATGCATGTATGTCGAATCCGTCATGCATGTAACATGTACGGAACACGGAATATCATGTTGAAGGAATCTATTCAAATTACATATCTCTAGGGTAGAATTCGCTCCAAGAGGGTTTTCCTGGGATCAAAGTGTGATTCTTGAAACTGGTGATAGGAGAAGCAACGAAGTCCAAGGAACTATTTCAAAGTGCATAAGTAACTTGTTTGGTGGTTGAAACATCTGTCATGCGCATGTTCACAGCTCAGAAATGCATGTTTGAGGAATCCGTGATGCATGAAACATGTTCGGAATACGGAATGCCATGGTTATGTAAACAATGTAAAGTACATGTGTATTGGTGAGAATTCGCTCAAAGAGTGTTTTCTACTGCCAAATGTCCGATGTTAGAACCTGGTGATACAAAAAACTTATGAAGTCAGAGTAAATATTTCAAAGTGTAATATATGCCTTCTTTGGTGGATGAAAGTTCACTAATCCACATGCTCACAACTCAGAAACGCATGTTTCTCGAATCCGTCATGCATGTATCATGTACGGAACCCGGAATGCCATGTTGATGGAATTCATGTAAATTATATATCTATTAGGTTGAATACACTCCAGAAGTATTCTTCTGTGAAAAATGAACGAATTCGAAACTTGTGTTAGGGAAAGCTTGTGAAAATGTGTACACGAGTCTATATGAAATTATTCCTTTTATAGAGGATGAAAAATCAGTAATCCACATGGTCACAACTCAGGAATGCATGTATGTCGAATCCGTCATGCATGTAACATGTACGGAACACGGAATATCATGTTGAAGGAATCTATTCAAATTACATATCTCTAGGGTAGAATTCGCTCCAAGAGGGTTTTCCTGGGATCAAAGTGTGATTCTTGAAACTGGTGATAGGAGAAGCAACGAAGTCCAAGGAACTATTTCAAAGTGCATAAGTAAATTGTTTGGTGGTTGAAACATCTGTCATGCGCATGTTCACAGCTCAGAAATGCATGTTTGAGGAATCCCTGATGCATGAAACATGTTCGGAATACGGAATGCCATGGTTATGTAAACAATGTAAATTACATGTGTATTGGAGAGAATTCGCTCAACGAAAATTTTCTACTGCCAAATGTCCGATTTTAGAACCTGGTGATACAAAAAACTTATGAAGTCAGAGTAAATATTTCAAAGTGTAATATATGCCTTCTTTGGTGGATGAAAGTTCACTAATCCACATGCTCACAACTCAGAAATGCATGTTTCTCGAATCCGTCATGCATGTATCATGTACGGAACCCGGAATGCCATGTTGATGGAATTCATGTAAATTAAATATCTATTAGGTTGAATACACTCCAGAAGTATTCTTCTGTGAAAAATGAACGAATTCGAAACTTGTCTTAGGGAAAGCTTGTGAAAATGTGTACACGAAGTCCAAGGAACTATTTCAAAGTGCATAAGTAACTTGTTTGGTGGTTGAAACATCTGTCATGCGCATGTTCACAGCTCAGAAATGCATGTTTGAGGAATCCGTGATGCATGAAACATGTTCGGAATACGGAATGCCATGGTTATGTAAACAATGTAAATTACATGTGTATTGGTGAGAATTCGCTCAAAGAGTGTTTTCTACTGCCAAATGTCCGATTTTAGAACCTGGTGATACAAAAAACTTATGAAGTCAGAGTAAATATTTCAAAGTGTAATATATGCCTTCTTTGGTGGATGAAAGTTCACTAATCCACATGCTCACAACTCAGAAATGCATGTTTCTCGAATCCGTCATGCATGTATCATGTACGGAACCCGGAATGCCATGTTGATGGAATTCATGTAAATTAAATATCTATTAGGTTGAATACACTCCAGAAGTATTCTTCTGTGAAAAATGAACGAATTCGAAACTTGTCTTAGGGAAAGTTTGTGAAAATGTGTACACGAGTCTATATGAAATTATTCCTTTTATAGAGGATGAAAAATCAGTAATCCACATGGTCACAACTCAGGAATGCATGTATGTCGAATCCGTCATGCATGTAACATGTACGGAACACGGAATATCATGTTGAAGGGATCTATTAAAATTACATATCTCTAGGGTAGAATTCGCTCCAAGAGGGTTTTTCTGGGATCAAAGTGTGATTCTTGAAACTGGTGATAGGAGAAGCAACGAAGTCCAAGGAACTATTTCAAAGTGCATAAGTAACTTGTTTGGTGGTTGAAACATCTGTCATGCGCATGTTCACAGCTCAGAAATGCATGTTTGAGGAATCCGTGATGCATGAAACATGTTCGGAATACGGAATGCCATGGTTATGTAAACAATGTAAAGTACATGTGTATTGGTGAGAATTCGCTCAAAGAGTGTTTTCTACTGCCAAATGTCCGATTTTAGAACCTGGTGATACAAAGTCGAATCCGTCATGCATGTAACATGTACGGAACACGGAATATCATGTTGAAGGAATCTATTCAAATTACATATCTCTAGGGTAGAATTCGCTCCAAGAGGGTTTTCCTGGGATCAAAGTGTGATTCTTGAAACTGGTGATAGGAGAAGCAACGAAGTCCAAGGAACTATTTCAAAGTGCATAAGTAACTTGTTTGGTGATTGAAACATCTGTCATGCGCATGTTCACAGCTCAGAAATGCATGTTTGATGAATCCCTGATGCATGAAACATGTTCGGAATACGGAATGCCATGGTTATGTAAACAATGTAAATTACATGTGTATTGGAGAGAATTCGCTCAACGAAAGTTTTCTACTGCCAAATGTCCGATTTTAGAACCTGGTGATACAAAAAACTTATGAAGTCAGAGTAAATATTTCAAAGTGTAATATATGCCTTCTTTGGTGGATGAAAGTTCACTAATCCACATGCTCACAACTCAGAAACGCATGTTTCTCGAATCCGTCATGCATGTATCATGTACGGAACCCGGAATGCCATGTTGATGGAATTCATGTAAATTATATATCTATTAGGTTGAATTTACTCCAGAAGTATTCTTCTGTGAAAAATGAACGAATTCGAAACTTGTCTTAGGGAAAGCTTGTGAAAATGTGTACACGAGTCTATATGAAATTATTCCTTTTATAGAGGATGAAAAATCAGTAATCCACATGGTCACAACTCAGGAATGCATGTATGTCGAATCCGTCATGCATGTAACATGTACGGAACACGGAATATCATGTTGAAGGAATCTATTCAAATTACATATCTCTAGGGTAGAATTCGCTCCAAGAGGGTTTTCCTGGGATCAAAGTGTGATTCTTGAAACTGGTGATAGGAGAAGCAACGAAGTCCAAGGAACTATTTCAAAGTGCATAAGTAACTTGTTTGGTGGTTGAAACATCTGTCATGCGCATGTTCACAGCTCAGAAATGCATGTTTGAGGAATCCCTGATGCATGAAACATGTTCGGAATACGGAATGCCATGGTTATGTAAACAATGTAAATTACATGTGTATTGGTGAGAATTCGCTGGATGAAAGTTCACTAATCCACATGGTCACAACTCAGAAACGCATGTTTCTCGAATCCGTCATGCATGTATCATGTACGGAACCCGGAATGCCATGTTGATGGAATTCATGTAAATTATATATCTATTAGGTTGAATACACTCCAGAAGTATTCTTCTGTGAAAAATGAACGAATTCGAAACTTGTCTTAGGGAAAGCTTGTGAAAATGTGTACACGAGTCTATATGAAATTATTCCTTTTGTAGAGGATGAAAAATCAGTAATCCACATGCTCACAACTCAGGAATGCATGTATGTCGAATCCGTCATGCATGTAACATGTACGGAACACGGAATATCATGTTGAAGGAATCTATTCAAATTACATATCTCTAGGGTAGAATTCGCTCCAAGAGGGTTTTTCTGGGATCAAAGTGTGATTCTTGAAACTGGTGATAGGAGAAGCAACGAAGTCCAAGGAACTATTTCAAAGTGCATAAGTAACTTGTTTGGTGGTTGAAACATCTGTAATGCGCATGTTCACAGCTCAGAAATGCATGTTTGAGGAATCCGTGATGCATGAAACATGTTCGGAATACGGAATGCCATGGTTATGTAAACAATGTAAATTACATGTGTATTGGTGAGAATTCGCTCAAAGAGTGTTTTCTACTGCCAAATGTCCGATTTTAGAACCTGGTGATACAAAAAACTTATGAAGTCAGAGTAAATATTTCAAAGTGTAATATATGCCTTCTTTGGTGGATGAAAGTTCACTAATCCACATGGTCACAACTCAGAAACGCATGTTTCTCGAATCCGTCATGCATGTATCATGTACGGAACCCGGAATGCCATGTTGATGGAATTCATGTAAATTAAATATCTATTAGGTTGAATACACTCCAGAAGTATTCTTCTGTGAAAAATGAACGAATTCGAAACTTGTCTTAGGGAAAGTTTGTGAAAATGTGTACACAAGTCTATATGAAATTATTCCTTTTATAGAGGATGAAAAATCAGTAATCCACATGCTCACAACTCAGGAATGCATGTATGTCGAATCCGTCATGCATGTAACATGTACGGAACACGGAATATCATGTTGAAGGGATCTATTCAAATTACATATCTCTAGGGTAGAATTCGCTCCAAGAGGGTTTTTCTGGGATCAAAGTGTGATTCTTGAAACTGGTGATAGGAGAAGCAACGAAGTCCAAGGAACTATTTCAAAGTGCATAAGTAACTTGTTTGGTGGTTGAAACATCTGTCATGCGCATGTTCACAGCTCAGAAATGCATGTTTGAGGAATCCGTGATGCATGAAACATGTTCGGAATACGGAATGCCATGGTTATGTAAACAATGTAAATTACATGTGTATTGGTGAGAATTCGCTCAAAGAGTGTTTTCTACTGCCAAATGTCCGATTTTAGAACCTGGTGATACAAAAAACTTATGAAGTCAGAGTAAATATTTCAAAGTGTAATATATGCCTTCTTTGGTGGATGAAAGTTCACTAATCCACATGCTCACAACTCAGAAACGCATGTTTCTCGAATCCGTCATGCATGTATCATGTACGGAACCCGGAATGCCATGTTGATGGAATTCATGTAAATTAAATATCTATTAGGTTGAATACACTCCAGAAGTATTCTTCTGTGAAAAATGAACGAATTCGAAACTTGTCTTAGGGAAAGTTTGTGAAAATGTGTACACGAGTCTATATGAAATTATTCCTTTTATAGAGGATGAAAAATCAGTAATCCACATGGTCACAACTCAGAAATGCATGTATGTCGAATCCGTCATGCATGTAACATGTACGGAACACGGAATATCATGTTGAAGGGATCTATTCAAATTACATATCTCTAGGGTAGAATTCGCTCCAAGAGGGTTTATCTGGGATCAAAGTGTGATTCTTGAAACTGGTGATAGGAGAAGCAACGAAGTCCAAGGAACTATTTCAAAGTGCATAAGTAACTTGTTTGGTGGTTGAAACATCTGTCATGCGCATGTTCACAGCTCAGAAATTCATGTTTGAGGAATCCGTGATGCATGAAACATGTTCGGAATACGGAATGCCATGGTTATGTAAACAATGTAAAGTACATGTGTATTGGTGAGAATTCGCTCAAAGAGTGTTTTCTACTGCCAAATGTCCGATGTTAGAACCTGGTGATACAAAAAACTTATGAAGTCAGAGTAAATATTTCAAAGTGTAATATATGCCTTCTTTGGTGGATGAAAGTTCACTAATCCACATGCTCACAACTCAGAAACGCATGTTTCTCGAATCCGTCATGCATGTATCATGTACGGAACCTGGAATGCCATGTTGATGGAATTCATGTAAATTATATATCTATTAGGTTGAATACACTCCAGAAGTATTCTTCTGTGAAAAATGAACGAATTCGAAACTTGTGTTAGGGAAAGCTTGTGAAAATGTGTACACGAAGTCCAAGGAACTATTTCAAAGTGCATAAGTAACTTGTTTGGTGGTTGAAACATCTGTCATGCGCATGTTCACAGCTCAGAAATGCATGTTTGAGGAATCCGTGATGCATGAAACATGTTCGGAATACGGAATGCCATGGTTATGTAAACAATGTAAATTACATGTGTATTGGTGAGAATTCGCTCAAAGAGTGTTTTCTACTGCCAAATGTCCGATTTTAGAACCTGGTGATACAAAAAACTTATGAAGTCAGAGTAAATATTTCAAAGTGTAATATATGCCTTCTTTGGTGGATGAAAGTTCACTAATCCACATGCTCACAACTCAGAAATGCATGTTTCTCGAATCCGTCATGCATGTATCATGTACGGAACCCGGAATGCCATGTTGATGGAATTCATGTAAATTAAATATCTATTAGGTTGAATACACTCCAGAAGTATTCTTCTGTGAAAAATGAACGAATTCGAAACTTGTCTTAGGGAAAGTTTGTGAAAATGTGTACACGAGTCTATATGAAATTATTCCTTTTATAGAGGATGAAAAATCAGTAATCCACATGGTCACAACTCAGGAATGCATGTATGTCGAATCCGTCATGCATGTAACATGTACGGAACACGGAATATCATGTTGAAGGGATCTATTAAAATTACATATCTCTAGGGTAGAATTCGCTCCAAGAGGGTTTTTCTGGGATCAAAGTGTGATTCTTGAAACTGGTGATAGGAGAAGCAACGAAGTCCAAGGAACTATTTCAAAGTGCATAAGTAACTTGTTTGGTGGTTGAAACATCTGTCATGCGCATGTTCACAGCTCAGAAATGCATGTTTGAGGAATCCGTGATGCATGAAACATGTTCGGAATACGGAATGCCATGGTTATGTAAACAATGTAAAGTACATGTGTATTGGTGAGAATTCGCTCAAAGAGTGTTTTCTACTGCCAAATGTCCGATTTTAGAACCTGGTGATACAAAGTCGAATCCGTCATGCATGTAACATGTACGGAACACGGAATATCATGTTGAAGGAATCTATTCAAATTACATATCTCTAGGGTAGAATTCGCTCCAAGAGGGTTTTCCTGGGATCAAAGTGTGATTCTTGAAACTGGTGATAGGAGAAGCAACGAAGTCCAAGGAACTATTTCAAAGTGCATAAGTAACTTGTTTGGTGATTGAAACATCTGTCATGCGCATGTTCACAGCTCAGAAATGCATGTTTGATGAATCCCTGATGCATGAAACATGTTCGGAATACGGAATGCCATGGTTATGTAAACAATGTAAATTACATGTGTATTGGAGAGAATTCGCTCAACGAAAGTTTTCTACTGCCAAATGTCCGATTTTAGAACCTGGTGATACAAAAAACTTATGAAGTCAGAGTAAATATTTCAAAGTGTAATATATGCCTTCTTTGGTGGATGAAAGTTCACTAATCCACATGCTCACAACTCAGAAACGCATGTTTCTCGAATCCGTCATGCATGTATCATGTACGGAACCCGGAATGCCATGTTGATGGAATTCATGTAAATTATATATCTATTAGGTTGAATTTACTCCAGAAGTATTCTTCTGTGAAAAATGAACGAATTCGAAACTTGTGTTAGGGAAAGCTTGTGAAAATGTGTACACGAGTCTATATGAAATTATTCCTTTTATAGAGGATGAAAAATCAGTAATCCACATGGTCACAACTCAGGAATGCATGTATGTCGAATCCGTCATGCATGTAACATGTACGGAACACGGAATATCATGTTGAAGGAATCTATTCAAATTACATATCTCTAGGGTAGAATTCGCTCCAAGAGGGTTTTCCTGGGATCAAAGTGTGATTCTTGAAACTGGTGATAGGAGAAGCAACGAAGTCCAAGGAACTATTTCAAAGTGCATAAGTAACTTGTTTGGTGGTTGAAACATCTGTCATGCGCATGTTCACAGCTCAGAAATGCATGTTTGAGGAATCCCTGATGCATGAAACATGTTCGGAATACGGAATGCCATGGTTATGTAAACAATGTAAATTACATGTGTATTGGTGAGAATTCGCTGGATGAAAGTTCACTAATCCACATGGTCACAACTCAGAAACGCATGTTTCTCGAATCCGTCATGCATGTATCATGTACGGAACCCGGAATGCCATGTTGATGGAATTCATGTAAATTATATATCTATTAGGTTGAATACACTCCAGAAGTATTCTTCTGTGAAAAATGAACGAATTCGAAACTTGTCTTAGGGAAAGCTTGTGAAAATGTGTACACGAGTCTATATGAAATTATTCCTTTTGTAGAGGATGAAAAATCAGTAATCCACATGCTCACAACTCAGGAATGCATGTATGTCGAATCCGTCATGCATGTAACATGTACGGAACACGGAATATCATGTTGAAGGAATCTATTCAAATTACATATCTCTAGGGTAGAATTCGCTCCAAGAGGGTTTTTCTGGGATCAAAGTGTGATTCTTGAAACTGGTGATAGGAGAAGCAACGAAGTCCAAGGAACTATTTCAAAGTGCATAAGTAACTTGTTTGGTGGTTGAAACATCTGTAATGCGCATGTTCACAGCTCAGAAATGCATGTTTGAGGAATCCGTGATGCATGAAACATGTTCGGAATACGGAATGCCATGGTTATGTAAACAATGTAAATTACATGTGTATTGGTGAGAATTCGCTCAAAGAGTGTTTTCTACTGCCAAATGTCCGATTTTAGAACCTGGTGATACAAAAAACTTATGAAGTCAGAGTAAATATTTCAAAGTGTAATATATGCCTTCTTTGGTGGATGAAAGTTCACTAATCCACATGGTCACAACTCAGAAACGCATGTTTCTCGAATCCGTCATGCATGTATCATGTACGGAACCCGGAATGCCATGTTGATGGAATTCATGTAAATTAAATATCTATTAGGTTGAATACACTCCAGAAGTATTCTTCTGTGAAAAATGAACGAATTCGAAACTTGTCTTAGGGAAAGTTTGTGAAAATGTGTACACAAGTCTATATGAAATTATTCCTTTTATAGAGGATGAAAAATCAGTAATCCACATGCTCACAACTCAGGAATGCATGTATGTCGAATCCGTCATGCATGTAACATGTACGGAACACGGAATATCATGTTGAAGGGATCTATTCAAATTACATATCTCTAGGGTAGAATTCGCTCCAAGAGGGTTTTTCTGGGATCAAAGTGTGATTCTTGAAACTGGTGATAGGAGAAGCAACGAAGTCCAAGGAACTATTTCAAAGTGCATAAGTAACTTGTTTGGTGGTTGAAACATCTGTCATGCGCATGTTCACAGCTCAGAAATGCATGTTTGAGGAATCCGTGATGCATGAAACATGTTCGGAATACGGAATGCCATGGTTATGTAAACAATGTAAATTACATGTGTATTGGTGAGAATTCGCTCAAAGAGTGTTTTCTACTGCCAAATGTCCGATTTTAGAACCTGGTGATACAAAAAACTTATGAAGTCAGAGTAAATATTTCAAAGTGTAATATATGCCTTCTTTGGTGGATGAAAGTTCACTAATCCACATGCTCACAACTCAGAAACGCATGTTTCTCGAATCCGTCATGCATGTATCATGTACGGAACCCGGAATGCCATGTTGATGGAATTCATGTAAATTAAATATCTATTAGGTTGAATACACTCCAGAAGTATTCTTCTGTGAAAAATGAACGAATTCGAAACTTGTCTTAGGGAAAGTTTGTGAAAATGTGTACACGAGTCTATATGAAATTATTCCTTTTATAGAGGATGAAAAATCAGTAATCCACATGGTCACAACTCAGAAATGCATGTATGTCGAATCCGTCATGCATGTAACATGTACGGAACACGGAATATCATGTTGAAGGGATCTATTCAAATTACATATCTCTAGGGTAGAATTCGCTCCAAGAGGGTTTATCTGGGATCAAAGTGTGATTCTTGAAACTGGTGATAGGAGAAGCAACGAAGTCCAAGGAACTATTTCAAAGTGCATAAGTAACTTGTTTGGTGGTTGAAACATCTGTCATGCGCATGTTCACAGCTCAGAAATTCATGTTTGAGGAATCCGTGATGCATGAAACATGTTCGGAATACGGAATGCCATGGTTATGTAAACAATGTAAAGTACATGTGTATTGGTGAGAATTCGCTCAAAGAGTGTTTTCTACTGCCAAATGTCCGATGTTAGAACCTGGTGATACAAAAAACTTATGAAGTCAGAGTAAATATTTCAAAGTGTAATATATGCCTTCTTTGGTGGATGAAAGTTCACTAATCCACATGCTCACAACTCAGAAACGCATGTTTCTCGAATCCGTCATGCATGTATCATGTACGGAACCTGGAATGCCATGTTGATGGAATTCATGTAAATTATATATCTATTAGGTTGAATACACTCCAGAAGTATTCTTCTGTGAAAAATGAACGAATTCGAAACTTGTGTTAGGGAAAGCTTGTGAAAATGTGTACACGAGTCTATATGAAATTATTCCTTTTATAGAGGATGAAAAATCAGTAATCCACATGGTCACAACTCAGGAATGCATGTATGTCGAATCCGTCATGCATGTAACATGTACGGAACACGGAATATCATGTTGAAGGAATCTATTCAAATTACATATCTCTAGGGTAGAATTCGCTCCAAGAGGGTTTTCCTGGGATCAAAGTGTGATTCTTGAAACTGGTGATAGGAGAAGCAACGAAGTCCAAGGAACTATTTCAAAGTGCATAAGTAACTTGTTTGGTGGTTGAAACATCTGTCATGCGCATGTTCACAGCTCAGAAATGCATGTTTGAGGAATCCGTGATGCATGAAACATGTTCGGAATACGGAATGCCATGGTTATGTAAACAATGTAAATTACATGTGTATTGGTGAGAATTCGCTCAAAGAGTGTTTTCTACTGCCAAATGTCCGATTTTAGAACCTGGTGATACAAAAAATTTATGAAGTCAGAGTAAATATTTCAAAGTGTAATATATGCCTTCTTTGGTGGATGAAAGTTCACTAATCCACATGCTCACAACTCAGAAACGCATGTTTCTCGAATCCGTCATGCATGTATCATGTACGGAACCAGGAATGCCATGTTGATGGAATTCATGATAATTATACATCTATTTGGTTGAATACAGTCCAGAAGTATTCTTCTGTGAAAAATGAACGAATTCGAAACTTGTGTTAGGGAAAGCTTGTGAAAATGTGTACACGAGTCTATATGAAATTATTCCTTTTATAGAGGATGAAAAATCAGTAATCCACATGCTCACAACTCAGGAATACATGTTTGTCCAATCCGTCATGCATGTAACATGTACGGAACACGGAATATCATGTTGAAGGAATCTATTCAAATTACATATCTCTAGGGTAGAATTCGCTCCAAGAGGGTTTTTCTGGGATCAAAGTGTGATTCTTGAAACTGGTGATAGGAGAAGCAACGAAGTCCAAGGAACTATTTCAAAGTGCATAAGTAACTTGTTTGGTGGTTGAAACATCTGTCATGCGCATGTTCACAGCTCAGAAATGCATGTTTGAGGAATCCGTGATGCATGAAACATGTTCAGAATACGGAATGCCATGGTTATGTAAACAATGTAAATTACGTGTGTATTGGTGAGAATTCGCTCAAAGAGTGTTTTCTACTGCCAAATGTCCGATTTTAGAACCTGGTGATACAAAAAACTTATGAAGTCAGAGTAAATATTTCAAAGTGTAATATATGCCTTCTTTGGTGGATGAAAGTTCACTAATCCACATGCTCACAACTCAGAAACGCATGTTTCTCGAATCCGTCATGCATGTATCATGTACGGAACCCGGAATGCCATGTTGATGGAATTCATGTAAATTATATATCTATTAGGTTGAATACACTCCAGAAGTATTCTTCTGTGAAAAATGAACGAATTCGAAACTTGTGTTAGGGAAAGCTTGTGAAAATGTGTACACGAGTCTATATGAAATTATTCCTTTTATAGAGGATGAAAAATCAGTAATCCACATGCTCACAACTCAGGAATGCATGTTTGTCGAATCCGTCATGCATGTAACATGTACGGAACACGGAATATCATGTTGAAGGAATCTATTCAAATTACATATCTCTAGGGTAGAATTCGCTCCAAGAGGGTTTTTCTGGGATCAAAGTGTGATTCTTGAAACTGGTGATAGGAGAAGCAACGAAGTCCAAGGAACTATTTCAAAGTGCATAAGTAACTTGTTTGGTGGTTGAAACATCTGTCATGCGCATGTTCACAGCTCAGAAATGCATGTTTGAGGAATCCGTGATGCATGAAACATGTTCGGAATACGGAATGCCATGGTTATGTAAACAATGTAAATTACATGTGTATTGGTGAGAATTCGCACAAAGAGTGTTTTCTACTGCCAAATGTCCGATTTTAGAACCTGGTGATACAAAAAACTTATGAAGTCAGAGTAAATATTTCAAAGTGTAATATATGCCTTCTTTGGTGGATGAAAGTTCACTAATCCACATGCTCACAACTCAGAAACGCATGTTTCTCGAATCCGTCATGCATGTATCATGTACGGAATCCGGAATGCCATGTTGATGGAATTCATGTAAATTATACATCTATTAGGTTGAATACACTCCAGAAGTATTCTTCTGTGAAAAATGAACGAATTCGAAACTTGTGTTAGGGAAAGCTTGTGAAAATGTGTACACGAGTCTATATGAAATTATTCCTTTTATAGAGGATGAAAAATCAGTAATCCACATGGTCACAACTCAGGAATGCATGTATGTCGAATCCGTCATGCATGTAACATGTACGGAACACGGAATATCATGTTGAAGGAATCTATTCAAATTACATATCTCTAGGGTAGAATTCGCTCCAAGAGGGTTTTTCTGGGATCAAAGTGTGATTCTTGAAACTGGTGATAGGAGAAGCAACGAAGTCCAAGGAACTATTTCAAAGTGCATAAGTAACTTGTTTGGTGGTTGAAACATCTGTCATGCGCATGTTCACAGCTCAGAAATGCATGTTTGAGGAATCCCTGATGCATGAAACATGTTCGGAATACGGAATGCCATGGTTATGTAAACAATGTAAAGTACATGTGTATTGGAGAGAATTTGCTCAACGAATGTTTTCTACTGCCAAATGTCCGATTTTAGAACCTGGTGATACAAAAAACTTATGAAGTCAGAGTAAATATTTCAAAGTGTAATATATGCCTTCTTTGGTGGATGAAAGTTCACTAATCCACATGGTCACAACTCAGAAACGCATGTTTCTCGAATCCGTCATGCATGTATCATGTACGGAACCCGGAATGCCATGTTGATGGAATTCATGTAAATTAAATATCTATTAGGTTGAATACACTCCAGAAGTATTCTTCTGTGAAAAATGAACGAATTCGAAACTTGTCTTAGGGAAAGTTTGTGAAAATGTGTACACGAGTCTATATGAAATTATTCCTTTTATAGAGGATGAAAAATCAGTAATCCACATGCTCACAACTCAGGAATGCATGTATGTCGAATCCGTCATGCATGTAACATGTACGGAACACGGAATATCATGTTGAAGGGATCTATTCAAATTACATATCTCTAGGGTAGAATTCGCTCCAAGAGGGTTTTTCTGGGATCAAAGTGTGATTCTTGAAACTGGTGATAGGAGAAGCAACGAAGTCCAAGGAACTATTTCAAAGTGCATAAGTAACTTGTTTGGTGGTTGAAACATCTGTAATGCGCATGTTCACAGCTCAGAAATGCATGTTTGAGGAATCCGTGATGCATGAAACATGTTCGGAATACGGAATGCCATGGTTATGTAAACAATGTAAATTACATGTGTATTGGTCAGAATTCGCTCAAAGAGTGTTTTCTACTGCCAAATGTCCGATTTTAGAACCTGGTGATACAAAAAACTTATGAAGTCAGAGTAAATATTTCAAAGTGTAATATATGCCTTCTTTGGTGGATGAAAGTTCACTAATCCACATGGTCACAACTCAGAAACGCATGTTTCTCGAATCCGTCATGCATGTATCATGTACGGAACCCGGAATGCCATGTTGATGGAATTCATGTAAATTAAATATCTATTAGGTTGAATACACTCCAGAAGTATTCTTCTGTGAAAAATGAACGAATTCGAAACTTGTCTTAGGGAAAGTTTGTGAAAATGTGTACACAAGTCTATATGAAATTATTCCTTTTATAGAGGATGAAAAATCAGTAATCCACATGCTCACAACTCAGGAATGCATGTATGTCGAATCCGTCATGCATGTAACATGTACGGAACACGGAATATCATGTTGAAGGAATCTATTCAAATTACATATCTCTAGGGTAGAATTCGCTCCAAGAGGGTTTTTCTGGGATCAAAGTGTGATTCTTGAAACTGGTGATAGGAGAAGCAACGAAGTCCAAGGAACTATTTCAAAGTGCATAAGTAACTTGTTTGGTGGTTGAAACATCTGTCATGCGCATGTTCACAGCTCAGAAATGCATGTTTGAGGAATCCCTGATGCATGAAACATGTTCGGAATACGGAATGCCATGGTTATGTAAACAATGTAAAGTACATGTGTATTGGAGAGAATTTGCTCAACGAATGTTTTCTACTGCCAAATGTCCGATTTTAGAACCTGGTGATACAAAAAACTTATGAAGTCAGAGTAAATATTTCAAAGTGTAATATATGCCTTCTTTGGTGGATGAAAGTTCACTAATCCACATGGTCACAACTCAGAAACGCATGTTTCTCGAATCCGTCATGCATGTATCATGTACGGAACCCGGAATGCCATGTTGATGGAATTCATGTAAATTAAATATCTATTAGGTTGAATACACTCCAGAAGTATTCTTCTGTGAAAAATGAACGAATTCGAAACTTGTCTTAGGGAAAGTTTGTGAAAATGTGTACACGAGTCTATATGAAATTATTCCTTTTATAGAGGATGAAAAATCAGTAATCCACATGGTCACAACTCAGAAATGCATGTATGTCGAATCCGTCATGCATGTAACATGTACGGAACACGGAATATCATGTTGAAGGGATCTATTCAAATTACATATCTCTAGGGTAGAATTCGCTCCAAGAGGGTTTATCTGGGATCAAAGTGTGATTCTTGAAACTGGTGATAGGAGAAGCAACGAAGTCCAAGGAACTATTTCAAAGTGCATAAGTAACTTGTTTGGTGGTTGAAACATCTGTCATGCGCATGTTCACAGCTCAGAAATTCATGTTTGAGGAATCCGTGATGCATGAAACATGTTCGGAATACGGAATGCCATGGTTATGTAAACAATGTAAAGTACATGTGTATTGGTGAGAATTCGCTCAAAGAGTGTTTTCTACTGCCAAATGTCCGATGTTAGAACCTGGTGATACAAAAAACTTATGAAGTCAGAGTAAATATTTCAAAGTGTAATATATGCCTTCTTTGGTGGATGAAAGTTCACTAATCCACATGCTCACAACTCAGAAACGCATGTTTCTCGAATCCGTCATGCATGTATCATGTACGGAACCCGGAATGCCATGTTGATGGAATTCATGTAAATTATATATCTATTAGGTTGAATACACTCCAGAAGTATTCTTCTGTGAAAAATGAACGAATTCGAAACTTGTGTTAGGGAAAGCTTGTGAAAATGTGTACACGAGTCTATATGAAATTATTCCTTTTATAGAGGATGAAAAATCAGTAATCCACATGGTCACAACTCAGGAATGCATGTATGTCGAATCCGTCATGCATGTGACATGTACGGAACACGGAATATCATGTTGAAGGAATCTATTCAAATTACATATCTCTAGGGTAGAATTCGCTCCAAGAGGGTTTTCCTGGGATCAAAGTGTGATTCTTGAAACTGGTGATAGGAGAAGCAACGAAGTACAAGGAACTATTTCAAAGTGCATAAGTAACTTGTTTGGTGGTTGAAACATCTGTCATGCGCATGTTCACAGCTCAGAAATGCATGTTTGAGGAATCCGTGATGCATGAAACATGTTCGGAATACGGAATGCCATGGTTATGTAAACAATGTAAATTACATGTGTAATGGTGAGAATTCGCTCAAAGAGTGTTTTCTACTGCCAAATGTCCGATTTCAGAACCTGGTGATACAAAAAACTTATGAAGTCAGAGTAAATATTTTAAAGTGTAATATATGCCTTCTTTGGTGGATGAAAGTTCACTAATCCACATGCTCACAACTCAGAAACGCATGTTTCTCGAATCCGTCATGCATGTATCATGTACGGAACCCGGAATGCCATGTTGATGGAATTCATGTAAATTAAATATCTATTAGGTTGAATACACTCCAGAAGTATTCTTCTGTGAAAAATGAACGAATTCGAAACTTGTCTTAGGGAAAGTTTGTGAAAATGTGTACACGAGTCTATATGAAATTATTCCTTTTATAGAGGATGAAAAATCAGTAATCCACATGCTCACAACTCAGAAATGCATGTATGTCGAATCCGTCATGCATGTAACATGTACGGAACACGGAATATCATGTTGAAGGGATCTATTCAAATTACATATCTCTAGGGTAGAATTCGCTCCAAGAGGGTTTTTCTGGGATCAAAGTGTGATTCTTGAAACTGGTGATAGGAGAAGCAACGAAGTCCAAGGAACTATTTCAAAGTGCATAAGTAACTTGTTTGGTGGTTGAAACATCTGTCATGCGCATGTTCACAGCTCAGAAATGCATGTTTGAGGAATCCGTGATGCATGAAACATGTTCGGAATACGGAATGCCATGGTTATGTAAACAATGTAAAGTACATGTGTATTGGTGAGAATTCGCTCAAAGAGAGTTTTCTACTGCCAAATGTCCGATTTTAGAACCTGGTGATACAAAAAACTTATGAAGTCAGAGTAAATATTTCAAAGTGTAATATATGCCTTCTTTGGTGGATGAAAGTTAACTAATCCACATGCTCACAACTCAGAAACGCATGTTTCTCGAATCCGTCATGCATGTATCATGTACGGAACCCGGAATGCCATGTTGATGGAATTCATGTAAATTATATATCTATTAGGTTGAATACACTCCAGAAGTATTCTTCTGTGAAAAATGAACGAATTCGAAACTTGTGTTAGGGAAAGCTTGTGAAAATGTGTACACGAGTCTATATGAAATTATTCCTTTTATAGAGGATGAAAAATCAGTAATCCACATGGTCACAACTCAGGAATGCATGTATGTCGAATCCGTCATGCATGTAACATGTACGGAACACGGAATATCATGTTGAAGGAATCTATTCAAATTACATATCTCTAGGGTAGAATTCGCTCCAAGAGGGTTTTCCTGGGATCAAAGTGTGATTCTTGAAACTGGTGATAGGAGAAGCAACGAAGTCCAAGGAACTATTTCAAAGTGCATAAGTAACTTGTTTGGTGGTTGAAACATCTGTCATGCGCATGTTCACAGCTCAGAAATGCATGTTTGAGGAATCCCTGATGCATGAAACATGTTCGGAATACGGAATGCCATGGTTATGTAAACAATGTAAATTAAATGTGTATTGGAGAGAATTTGCTCAACGAATGTTTTCTACTGCCAAATGTCCGATTTTAGAACCTGGTGATACAAAAAACTTATGAAGTCAGAGTAAATATTTCAAAGTGTAATATATGCCTTCTTTGGTGGATGAAAGTTCACTAATCCACATGGTCACAACTCAGAAACGCATGTTTCACGAATCCGTCATGCATGTATCATGTACGGAACCCGGAATGCCATGTTGATGGAATTCATGTAAATTATATATCTATTAGGTTGAATACACTCCAGAAGTATTCTTCTGTGAAAAATGAACGAATTCGAAACTTGTCTTAGGGAAAGCTTGTGAAAATGTGTACACGAGTCTATATGAAATTATTCCTTTTGTAGAGGATGAAAAATCAGTAATCCACATGCTCACAACTCAGGAATGCATGTATGTCGAATCCGTCATGCATGTAACATGTACGGAACACGGAATATCATGTTGAAGGAATCTATTCAAATTACATATCTCTAGGGTAGAATTCGCTCCAAGAGGGTTTTTCTGGGATCAAAGTGTGATTCTTGAAACTGGTGATAGGAGAAGCAACGAAGTCCAAGGAACTATTTCAAAGTGCATAAGTAACTTGTTTGGTGGTTGAAACATCTGTCATGCGCATGTTCACAGCTCAGAAATGCATGTTTGAGGAATCCGTGATGCATGAAACATGTTCGGAATACGGAATGCCATGGTTATGTAAACAATGTAAATTACATGTGTATTGGTGAGAATTCGCTCAAAGAGTGTTTTCCACTGCCAAATGTCCGATTTTAGAACCTGGTGATACAAAAAACTTATGAAGTCAGAGTAAATATTTCAAAGTGTAATATATGCCTTCTTTGGTGGATGAAAGTTCACTAATCCACATGGTCACAACTCAGAAACGCATGTTTCTCGAATCCGTCATGCATGTATCATGTACGGAACCCGGAATGCCATGTTGATGGAATTCATGTAAATTATATATCTATTAGGTTGTATACACTCCAGAAGTATTCTTCTGTGAAAAAAGAACGAATTCGAAACTTGTGTTAGGGAAAGCTTGTGAAAATGTGTACACGAGTCTATATGAAATTATTCCTTTTGTAGAGGATGAAAAATCAGTAATCCACATGCTCACAACTCAGGAATGCATGTATGTCGAATCCGTCATGCATGTAACATGTACGGAACACGGAATATCATGTTGAAGGAATCTATTCAAATTACATATCTCTAGGGTAGAATTCGCTCCAAGAGGGTTTTTCTGGGATCAAAGTGTGATTCTTGAAACTGGTGATAGGAGAAGCAACGAAGTCCAAGGAACTATTTCAAAGTGCATAAGTAACTTGTTTGGTGGTTGAAACATCTGTCATGCGCATGTTCACAGCTCAGAAATGCATGTTTGAGGAATCCGTGATGCATGAAACATGTTCGGAATACGGAATGCCATGGTTATGTAAACAATGTAAAGTACATGTGTATTGGTGAGAATTCGCTCAAAGAGAGTTTTCTACTGCCAAATGTCCGATGTTAGAACCTGGTGATACAAAAAACTTATGAAGTCAGAGTAAATATTTCAAAGTGTAATATATGCCTTCTTTGGTGGATGAAAGTTCACTAATCCACATGCTCACAACTCAGAAACGCATGTTTCTCGAATCCGTCATGCATGTATCATGTACGGAACCCGGAATGCCATGTTGATGGAATTCATGTAAATTATATATCTATTAGGTTGAATACACTCCAGAAGTATTCTTCTGTGAAAAATGAACGAATTCGAAACTTGTCTTAGGGAAAGTTTGTGAAAATGTGTACACGAGTCTATATGAAATTATTCCTTTTATAGAGGATGAAAAATCAGTAATCCACATGGTCACAACTCAGAAATGCATGTATGTCGAATCCGTCATGCATGTAACATGTACGGAACACGGAATATCATGTTGAAGGGATCTATTCAAATTACATATCTCTAGGGTAGAATTCGCTCCAAGAGGGTTTTTCTGGGATCAAAGTGTGATTCTTGAAACTGGTGATAGGAGAAGCAACGAAGTCCAAGGAACTATTTCAAAGTGCATAAGTAACTTGTTTGGTGGTTGAAACATCTGTCATGCGCATGTTCACAGCTCAGAAATGCATGTTTGAGGAATCCGTGATGCATGAAACATGTTCGGAATACGGAATGCCATGGTTATGTAAACAATGTAAAGTACATGTGTATTGGTGAGAATTCGCTCAAAGAGTGTTTTCTACTGCCAAATGTCCGATGTTAGAACCTGGTGATACAAAAACTTATGAAGTCAGAGTAAATATTTCAAAGTGTAATATATGCCTTCTTTGGTGGATGAAAGTTCACTAATCCACATGCTCACAACTCAGAAACGCATGTTTCTCGAATCCGTCATGCATGTATCATGTACGGAACCCGGAATGCCATGTTGATGGAATTCATGTAAATTAAATATCTATTAGGTTGAATACACTCCAGAAGTATTCTTCTGTGAAGAATGAACGAATTCGAAACTTGTCTTAGGGAAAGCTTGTGAAAATGTGTACACGAGTCTATATGAAATTATTCCTTTTGTAGAGGATGAAAAATCAGTAATCCACATGGTCACAACTCAGGAATGCATGTATGTCGAATCCGTCATGCATGTAACATGTACAGAACACGGAATATCATGTTGAAGGAATCTATTCAAATTACATATCTCTAGGGTAGAATTCGCTCCAAGAGGGTTTTTCTGGGATCAAAGTGTGATTCTTGAAACTGGTGATAGGAGAAGCAACGAAGTCCAAGGAACTATTTCAAAGTGCATAAGTAACTTGTTTGGTGGTTGAAACATCTGTCATGCGCATGTTCACAGCTCAGAAATGCATGTTTGAGGAATCCGTGATGCATGAAACATGTTCGGAATACGGAATGCCATGGTTATGTAAACAATGTAAATTACATGTGTATTGGTGAGAATTCGCTCAAAGAGTGTTTTCTACTGCCAAATGTCCGATTTTAGAACCTGGTGATACAAAAAACTTATGAAGTCAGAGTAAATATTTCAAAGTGTAATATATGCCTTCTTTGGTGGATGAAAGTTCACTAATCCACATGCTCACAACTCAGAAACGCATGTTTCTCGAATCCGTCATGCATGTATCATGTACGGAACCCGGAATGCCATGTTGATGGAATTCATGTAAATTATATATCTATTAGGTTGAATACACTCCAGAAGTATTCTTCTGTGAAAAATGAACGAATTCGAAACTTGTGTTAGGGAAAGCTTGTGAAAATGTGTACACGAGTCTATATGAAATTATTCCTTTTATAGAGGATGAAAAATCAGTAATCCACATGCTCACAACTCAGGAATGCATGTATGTCGAATCCGTCATGCATGTAACATGTACGGAACACGGAATATCATGTTGAAGGAATCTATTCAAATTACATATCTCTAGGGTAGAATTCGCTCCAAGAGGGTTTTCCTGGGATCAAAGTGTGATTCTTGAAACTGGTGATAGGAGAAGCAACGAAGTACAAGGAACTATTTCAAAGTGCATAAGTAACTTGTTTGGTGGTTGAAACATCTGTCATGCGCATGTTCACAGCTCAGAAATGCATGTTTGAGGAATCCCTGATGCATGAAACATGTTCGGAATACGGAATGCCATGGTTATGTAAACAATGTAAATTACATGTGTATTGGAGAGAATTCGCTCAACGAATGTTTTCAACTGCCAAATGTCCGATTTTAGAACCTGGTGATACAAAAAACTTATGAAGTCAGAGTAAATATTTCAAAGTGTAATATATGCCTTCTTTAGTGGATGAAAGTTCACTAATCCACATGCTCACAACTCAGAAATGCATGTTTCTCGAATCCGTCATGCATGTATCATGTACGGAACCCGGAATGCCATGTTGATGGAATTCATGTAAATTAAATATCTATTAGGTTGAATACACTCCAGAAGTATTCTTCTGTGAAAAATGAACGAATTCGAAACTTGTCTTAGGGAAAGTTTGTGAAAATGTGTACACGAGTCTATATGAAATTATTCCTTTTATAGAGGATGAAAAATCAGTAATCCACATGGTCACAACTCAGAAATGCATGTATGTCGAATCCGTCATGCATGTAACATGTACGGAACACGGAATATCATGTTGAAGGGATCTATTCAAATTACATATCTCTAGGGTAGAATTCGCTCCAAGAGGGTTTTTCTGGGATCAAAGTGTGATTCTTGAAACTGGTGATAGGAGAAGCAACGAAGTCCAAGGAACTATTTCAAAGTGCATAAGTAACTTGTTTGGTGGTTGAAACATCTGTCATGCGCATGTTCACAGCTCAGAAATGCATGTTTGAGGAATCCGTGATGCATGAAACATGTTCGGAATACGGAATGCCATGGTTATGTAAACAATGTAAAGTACATGTGTATTGGTGAGAATTCGCTCAAAGAGTGTTTTCTACTGCCAAATGTCCGATGTTAGAACCTGGTGATACAAAAACTTATGAAGTCAGAGTAAATATTTCAAAGTGTAATATATGCCTTCTTTGGTGGATGAAAGTTCACTAATCCACATGCTCACAACTCAGAAACGCATGTTTCTCGAATCCGTCATGCATGTATCATGTACGGAACCCGGAATGCCATGTTGATGGAATTCATGTAAATTAAATATCTATTAGGTTGAATACACTCCAGAAGTATTCTTCTGTGAAGAATGAACGAATTCGAAACTTGTCTTAGGGAAAGCTTGTGAAAATGTGTACACGAGTCTATATGAAATTATTCCTTTTGTAGAGGATGAAAAATCAGTAATCCACATGGTCACAACTCAGGAATGCATGTATGTCGAATCCGTCATGCATGTAACATGTACAGAACACGGAATATCATGTTGAAGGAATCTATTCAAATTACATATCTCTAGGGTAGAATTCGCTCCAAGAGGGTTTTTCTGGGATCAAAGTGTGATTCTTGAAACTGGTGATAGGAGAAGCAACGAAGTCCAAGGAACTATTTCAAAGTGCATAAGTAACTTGTTTGGTGGTTGAAACATCTGTCATGCGCATGTTCACAGCTCAGAAATGCATGTTTGAGGAATCCGTGATGCATGAAACATGTTCGGAATACGGAATGCCATGGTTATGTAAACAATGTAAATTACATGTGTATTGGTGAGAATTCGCTCAAAGAGTGTTTTCTACTGCCAAATGTCCGATTTTAGAACCTGGTGATACAAAAAACTTATGAAGTCAGAGTAAATATTTCAAAGTGTAATATATGCCTTCTTTGGTGGATGAAAGTTCACTAATCCACATGCTCACAACTCAGAAATGCATGTTTCTCGAATCCGTCATGCATGTATCATGTACGGAACCCGGAATGCCATGTTGATGGAATTCATGTAAATTAAATATCTATTAGGTTGAATACACTCCAGAAGTATTCTTCTGTGAAAAATGAACGAATTCGAAACTTGTCTTAGGGAAAGTTTGTGAAAATGTGTACACGAGTCTATATGAAATTATTCCTTTTGTAGAGGATGAAAAATCAGTAATCCACATGCTCACAACTCAGGAATGCATGTATGTCGAATCCGTCATGCATGTAACATGTACGGAACACGGAATATCATGTTGAAGGAATCTATTCAAATTACATATCTCTAGGGTAGAATTCGCTCCAAGAGGGTTTTTCTGGGATCAAAGTGTGATTCTTGAAACTGGTGATAGGAGAAGCAACGAAGTCCAAGGAACTATTTCAAAGTGCATAAGTAACTTGTTTGGTGGTTGAAACATCTGTCATGCGCATGTTCACAGCTCAGAAATGCATGTTTGAGGAATCCGTGATGCATGAAACATGTTCGGAATACGGAATGCCATGGTTATGTAAACAATGTAAATTACATGTGTATTGGTGAGAATTCGCTCAAAGAGTGTTTTCCACTGCCAAATGTCCGATTTTAGAACCTGGTGATACAAAAAACTTATGAAGTCAGAGTAAATATTTCAAAGTGTAATATATGCCTTCTTTGGTGGATGAAAGTTCACTAATCCACATGGTCACAACTCAGAAACGCATGTTTCTCGAATCCGTCATGCATGTATCATGTACGGAACCCGGAATGCCATGTTGATGGAATTCATGTAAATTATATATCTATTAGGTTGTATACACTCCAGAAGTATTCTTCTGTGAAAAAAGAACGAATTCGAAACTTGTGTTAGGGAAAGCTTGTGAAAATGTGTACACGAGTCTATATGAAATTATTCCTTTTGTAGAGGATGAAAAATCAGTAATCCACATGCTCACAACTCAGGAATGCATGTATGTCGAATCCGTCATGCATGTAACATGTACGGAACACGGAATATCATGTTGAAGGAATCTATTCAAATTACATATCTCTAGGGTAGAATTCGCTCCAAGAGGGTTTTTCTGGGATCAAAGTGTGATTCTTGAAACTGGTGATAGGAGAAGCAACGAAGTCCAAGGAACTATTTCAAAGTGCATAAGTAACTTGTTTGGTGGTTGAAACATCTGTCATGCGCATGTTCACAGCTCAGAAATGCATGTTTGAGGAATCCGTGATGCATGAAACATGTTCGGAATACGGAATGCCATGGTTATGTAAACAATGTAAAGTACATGTGTATTGGTGAGAATTCGCTCAAAGAGAGTTTTCTACTGCCAAATGTCCGATGTTAGAACCTGGTGATACAAAAAACTTATGAAGTCAGAGTAAATATTTCAAAGTGTAATATATGCCTTCTTTGGTGGATGAAAGTTCACTAATCCACATGCTCACAACTCAGAAACGCATGTTTCTCGAATCCGTCATGCATGTATCATGTACGGAACCCGGAATGCCATGTTGATGGAATTCATGTAAATTATATATCTATTAGGTTGAATACACTCCAGAAGTATTCTTCTGTGAAAAATGAACGAATTCGAAACTTGTGTTAGGGAAAGCTTGTGAAAATGTGTACACGAGTCTATATGAAATTATTCCTTTTATAGAGGATGAAAAATCAGTAATCCACATGCTCACAACTCAGGAATGCATGTATGTCGAATCCGTCATGCATGTAACATGTACGGAACACGGAATATCATGTTGAAGGAATCTATTCAAATTACATATCTCTAGGGTAGAATTCGCTCCAAGAGGGTTTTCCTGGGATCAAAGTGTGATTCTTGAAACTGGTGATAGGAGAAGCAACGAAGTACAAGGAACTATTTCAAAGTGCATAAGTAACTTGTTTGGTGGTTGAAACATCTGTCATGCGCATGTTCACAGCTCAGAAATGCATGTTTGAGGAATCCCTGATGCATGAAACATGTTCGGAATACGGAATGCCATGGTTATGTAAACAATGTAAATTACATGTGTATTGGAGAGAATTTGCTCAACGAATGTTTTCAACTGCCAAATGTCCGATTTTAGAACCTGGTGATACAAAAAACTTATGAAGTCAGAGTAAATATTTCAAAGTGTAATATATGCCTTCTTTAGTGGATGAAAGTTCACTAATCCACATGCTCACAACTCAGAAATGCATGTTTCTCGAATCCGTCATGCATGTATCATGTACGGAACCCGGAATGCCATGTTGATGGAATTCATGTAAATTAAATATCTATTAGGTTGAATACACTCCAGAAGTATTCTTCTGTGAAAAATGAACGAATTCGAAACTTGTCTTAGGGAAAGTTTGTGAAAATGTGTACACGAGTCTATATGAAATTATTCCTTTTATAGAGGATGAAAAATCAGTAATCCACATGGTCACAACTCAGAAATGCATGTATGTCGAATCCGTCATGCATGTAACATGTACGGAACACGGAATATCATGTTGAAGGGATCTATTCAAATTACATATCTCTAGGGTAGAATTCGCTCCAAGAGGGTTTTTCTGGGATCAAAGTGTGATTCTTGAAACTGGTGATAGGAGAAGCAACGAAGTCCAAGGAACTATTTCAAAGTGCATAAGTAACTTGTTTGGTGGTTGAAACATCTGTCATGCGCATGTTCACAGCTCAGAAATGCATGTTTGAGGAATCCGTGATGCATGAAACATGTTCGGAATACGGAATGCCATGGTTATGTAAACAATGTAAAGTACATGTGTATTGGTGAGAATTCGCTCAAAGAGTGTTTTCTACTGCCAAATGTCCGATGTTAGAACCTGGTGATACAAAAACTTATGAAGTCAGAGTAAATATTTCAAAGTGTAATATATGCCTTCTTTGGTGGATGAAAGTTCACTAATCCACATGCTCACAACTCAGAAACGCATGTTTCTCGAATCCGTCATGCATGTATCATGTACGGAACCCGGAATGCCATGTTGATGGAATTCATGTAAATTAAATATCTATTAGGTTGAATACACTCCAGAAGTATTCTTCTGTGAAGAATGAACGAATTCGAAACTTGTCTTAGGGAAAGCTTGTGAAAATGTGTACACGAGTCTATATGAAATTATTCCTTTTGTAGAGGATGAAAAATCAGTAATCCACATGGTCACAACTCAGGAATGCATGTATGTCGAATCCGTCATGCATGTAACATGTACAGAACACGGAATATCATGTTGAAGGAATCTATTCAAATTACATATCTCTAGGGTAGAATTCGCTCCAAGAGGGTTTTTCTGGGATCAAAGTGTGATTCTTGAAACTGGTGATAGGAGAAGCAACGAAGTCCAAGGAACTATTTCAAAGTGCATAAGTAACTTGTTTGGTGGTTGAAACATCTGTCATGCGCATGTTCACAGCTCAGAAATGCATGTTTGAGGAATCCGTGATGCATGAAACATGTTCGGAATACGGAATGCCATGGTTATGTAAACAATGTAAATTACATGTGTATTGGTGAGAATTCGCTCAAAGAGTGTTTTCTACTGCCAAATGTCCGATTTTAGAACCTGGTGATACAAAAAACTTATGAAGTCAGAGTAAATATTTCAAAGTGTAATATATGCCTTCTTTGGTGGATGAAAGTTCACTAATCCACATGCTCACAACTCAGAAATGCATGTTTCTCGAATCCGTCATGCATGTATCATGTACGGAACCCGGAATGCCATGTTGATGGAATTCATGTAAATTAAATATCTATTAGGTTGAATACACTCCAGAAGTATTCTTCTGTGAAAAATGAACGAATTCGAAACTTGTCTTAGGGAAAGTTTGTGAAAATGTGTACACGAGTCTATATGAAATTATTCCTTTTATAGAGGATGAAAAATCAGTAATCCACATGGTCACAACTCAGAAATGCATGTATGTCGAATCCGTCATGCATGTAACATGTACGGAACACGGAATATCATGTTGAAGGGATCTATTCAAATTACATATCTCTAGGGTAGAATTCGCTCCAAGAGGGTTTTTCTGGGATCAAAGTGTGATTCTTGAAACTGGTGATAGGAGAAGCAACGAAGTCCAAGGAACTATTTCAAAGTGCATAAGTAACTTGTTTGGTGGTTGAAACATCTGTCATGCGCATGTTCACAGCTCAGAAATGCATGTTTGAGGAATCCGTGATGCATGAAACATGTTCGGAATACGGAATGCCATGGTTATGTAAACAATGTAAAGTACATGTGTATTGGTGAGAATTCGCTCAAAGAGTGTTTTCTACTGCCAAATGTCCGATGTTAGAACCTGGTGATACAAAAACTTATGAAGTCAGAGTAAATATTTCAAAGTGTAATATATGCCTTCTTTGGTGGATGAAAGTTCACTAATCCACATGCTCACAACTCAGAAACGCATGTTTCTCGAATCCGTCATGCATGTATCATGTACGGAACCCGGAATGCCATGTTGATGGAATTCATGTAAATTATATATCTATTAGGTTGAATACACTCCAGAAGTATTCTTCTGTGAAAAATGAACGAATTCGAAACTTGTGTTAGGGAAAGCTTGTGAAAATGTGTACACGAGTCTATATGAAATTATTCCTTTTATAGAGGATGAAAAATCAGTAATCCACATGGTCACAACTCAGGAATGCATGTATGTCGAATCCGTCATGCATGTAACATGTACGGAACACGGAATATCATGTTGAAGGAATCTATTCAAATTACATATCTCTAGGGTAGAATTCGCTCCAAGAGGGTTTTCCTGGGATCAAAGTGTGATTCTTGAAACTGGTGATAGGAGAAGCAACGAAGTCCAAGGAACTATTTCAAAGTGCATAAGTAACTTGTTTGGTGGTTGAAACATCTGTCATGCGCATGTTCACAGCTCAGAAATGCATGTTTGAGGAATCCCTGATGCATGAAACATGTTCGGAATACGGAATGCCATGGTTATGTAAACAATGTAAATTACATGTGTATTGGAGAGAATTTGCTCAACGAATGTTTTCTACTGCCAAATGTCCGATTTTAGAACCTGGTGATACAAAAAACTTATGAAGTCAGAGTAAATATTTCAAAGTGTAATATATGCCTTCTTTGGTGGATGAAAGTTCACTAATCCACATGCTCACAACTCAGAAACGCATGTTTCTCGAATCCGTCATGCATGTATCATGTACGGAACCCGGAATGCCATGTTGATGGAATTCATGTAAATTAAATATCTATTAGGTTGAATACACTCCAGAAGTATTCTTCTGTGAAAAATGAACGAATTCGAAACTTGTCTTAGGGAAAGCTTGTGAAAATGTGTACACGAGTCTATATGAAATTATTCCTTTTGTAGAGGATGAAAAATCAGTAATCCACATGGTCACAACTCAGGAATGCATGTATGTCGAATCCGTCATGCATGTAACATGTACGGAACACGGAATATCATGTTGAAGGAATCTATTCAAATTTCATATCTCTAGGGTAGAATTCGCTCCAAGAGGGTTTTTCTGGGATCAAAGTGTGATTCTTGAAACTGGTGATAGGAGAAGCAACGAAGTCCAAGGAACTATTTCAAAGTGCATAAGTAACTTGTTTGGTGGTTGAAACATCTGTCATGCGCATGTTCACAGCTCAGAAATGCATGTTTGAGGAATCCGTGATGCATGAAACATGTTCGGAATACGGAATGCCATGGTTATGTAAACAATGTAAATTACATGTGTATTGGTGAGAATTCGCTCAAAGAGTGTTTTCTACTGCCAAATGTCTGATTTTAGAACCTGGTGATACAAAAAACTTATGAAGTCAGAGTAAATATTTCAAAGTGTAATATATGCCTTCTTTGGTGGATGAAAGTTCACTAATCCACATGCTCACAACTCAGAAATGCATGTTTCTCGAATCCGTCATGCATGTATCATGTACGGAACCCGGAATGCCATGTTGATGGAATTCATGTAAATTAAATATCTATTAGGTTGAATACACTCCAGAAGTATTCTTCTGTGAAAAATGAACGAATTCGAAACTTGTCTTAGGGAAAGTTTGTGAAAATGTGTACACGAGTCTATATGAAATTATTCCTTTTATAGAGGATGAAAAATCAGTAATCCACAAGGTCACAACTCAGGAATGCATGTATGTCGAATCCGTCATGCATGTAACATGTACGGAACACGGAATATCATGTTGAAGGGATCTATTAAAATTACATATCTCTAGGGTAGAATTCGCTCCAAGAGGGTTTTTCTGGGATCAAAGTGTGATTCTTGAAACTGGTGATAGGAGAAGCAACGAAGTCCAAGGAACTATTTCAAAGTGCATAAGTAACTTGTTTGGTGGTTGAAACATCTGTCATGCGCATGTTCACAGCTCAGAAATGCATGTTTGAGGAATCCGTGATGCATGAAACATGTTCGGAATACGGAATGCCATGGTTATGTAAACAATGTAAAGTACATGTGTATTGGTGAGAATTCGCTCAAAGAGTGTTTTCTACTGCCAAATGTCCGATGTTAGAACCTGGTGATACAAAAAACTTATGAAGTCAGAGTAAATATTTCAAAGTGTAATATATGCCTTCTTTGGTGGATGAAAGTTCACTAATCCACATGCTCACAACTCAGAAACGCATGTTTCTCGAATCCGTCATGCATGTATCATGTACGGAACCCGGAATGCCATGTTGATGGAATTCATGTAAATTATATATCTATTAGGTTGAATACACTCCAGAAGTATTCTTCTGTGAAAAATGAACGAATTCGAATCTTGTGTTAGGGAAAGCTTGTGAAAATGTGTACACGAGTCTATATGAAATTATTCCTTTTATAGAGGATGAAAAATCAGTAATCCACATGGTCACAACTCAGGAATGCATGTATGTCGAATCCGTCATGCATGTAACATGTACGGAACACGGAATATCATGTTGAAGGAATCTATTCAAATTACATATCTCTAGGGTAGAATTCGCTCCAAGAGGGTTTTCCTGGGATTAAAGTGTGATTCTTGAAACTGGTGATAGGAGAAGCAACGAAGTCCAAGGAACTATTTCAAAGTGCATAAGTAACTTGTTTGGTGGTTGAAACATCTGTCATGCGCATGTTCACAGCTCAGAAATGCATGTTTGAGGAATCCCTGATGCATGAAACATGTTCGGAATACGGAATGCCATGGTTATGTAAACAATGTAAATTACATGTGTATTGGAGAGAATTTGCTCAACGAATGTTTTCTACTGCCAAATGTCCGATTTTAGAACCTGGTGATACAAAAAACTTATGAAGTCAGAGTAAATATTTCAAAGTGTAATATATGCCTTCTTTGGTGGATGAAAGTTCACTAATCCACATGCTCACAACTCAGAAACGCATGTTTCTCGAATCCGTCATGCATGTATCATGTACGGAACCCGGAATGCCATGTTGATGGAATTCATGTAAATTATATATCTATTAGGTTGAATACACTCCAGAAGTATTCTTCTGTGAAAAATGAACGAATTTGAAACTTGTGTTAGGGAAAGCTTGTGAAAATGTGTACACGAGTCTATATGAAATTATTCCTTTTATAGAGGATGAAAAATCAGTAATCCACATGGTCACAACTCAGGAATGCATGTATGTCGAATCCGTCATGCATGTAACATGTACGGAACACGGAATATCATGTTGAAGGAATCTATTCAAATTACATATCTCTAGGGTAGAATTCGCTCCAAGAGGGTTTTCCTGGGATCAAAGTGTGATTCTTGAAACTGGTGATAGGAGAAGCAACGAAGTCCAAGGAACTATTTCAAAGTGCATAAGTAACTTGTTTGGTGATTGAAACATCTGTCATGCGCATGTTCACAGCTCAGAAATGCATGTTTGAGGAATCCCTGATGCATGAAACATGTTCGGAATACGGAATGCCATGGTTATGTAAACAATGTAAATTACATGTGTATTGGAGAGAATTCGCTCAACGAAAGTTTTCTACTGCCAAATGTCCGATTTTAGAACCTGGTGATACAAAAAACTTATGAAGTCAGAGTAAATATTTCAAAGTGTAATATATGCCTTCTTTGGTGGATGAAAGTTCACTAATTCACATGCTCACAACTCAGAAATGCATGTTTCTCGAATCCGTCATGCATGTATCATGTACGGAACCCGGAATGCCATGTTGATGGAATTCATGTAAATTAAATATCTATTAGGTTGAATACACTCCAGAAGTATTCTTCTGTGAAAAATAAACGAATTCGAAACTTGTCTTAGGGAAAGTTTGTGAAAATGTGTACACGAGTCTATATGAAATTATTCCTTTTATAGAGGATGAAAAATCAGTAATCCACATGGTCACAACTCAGGAATGCATGTATGTCGAATCCGTCATGCATGTAACATGTACGGAACACGGAATATCATGTTGAAGGGATCTATTCAAATTACATATCTCTAGGGTAGAATTCGCTCCAAGAGGGTTTTTCTGGGATCAAAGTGTGATTCTAGAAACTGGTGATAGGAGAAGCAACGAAGTCCAAGGAACTATTTCAAAGTGCATAAGTAACTTGTTTGGTGGTTGAAACATCTGTCATGCGCATGTTCACAGCTCAGAAATGCATGTTTGAGGAATCCGTGATGCATGAAACATGTTCGGAATACGGAATGCCATGGTTATGTAAACAATGTAAAGTACATGTGTATTGGTGAGAATTCGCTCAAAGAGTGTTTTCTACTGCCAAATGTCCGATGTTAGAACCTGGTGATACAAAAAACCTATGAAGTCAGAGTAAATATTTCAAAGTGTAATATATGCCTTCTTTGGTGGATGAAAGTTCACTAATCCACATGCTCACAACTCAGAAACGCATGTTTCTCGAATCCGTCATGCATGTATCATGTACGGAACCCGGAATGCCATGTTGATGGAATTCATGTAAATTATATATCTATTAGGTTGAATACACTCCAGAAGTATTCTTCTGTGAAAAATGAACGAATTCGAAACTTGTGTTAGGGAAAGCTTGTGAAAATGTGTACACGAGTCTATATGAAATTATTCCTTTTATAGAGGATGAAAAATCAGTAATCCACATGGTCACAACTCAGGAATGCATGTATGTCGAATCCGTCATGCATGTAACATGTACGGAACACGGAATATCATGTTGAAGGAATCTATTCAAATTACATATCTCTAGGGTAGAATTCGCTCCAAGAGGGTTTTCCTGGGATCAAAGTGTGATTCTTGAAACTGGTGATAGGAGAAGCAACGAAGTCCAAGGAACTATTTCAAAGTGCATAAGTAACTTGTTTGGTGGTTGAAACATCTGTCATGCGCATGTTCACAGCTCAGAAATGCATGTTTGAGGAATCCGTGATGCATGAAACATGTTCGGAATACGGAATGCCATGGTTATGTAAACAATGTAAAGTACATGTGTATTGGTGAGAATTCGCTCAAAGAGTGTTTTCTACTGCCAAATGTCCGATGTTAGAACCTGGTGATACAAAAAACTTATGAAGTCAGAGTAAATATTTCAAAGTGTAATATATGCCTTCTTTGGTGGATGAAAGTTCACTAATCCACATGCTCACAACTCAGAAACGCATGTTTCTCGAATCCGTCATGCATGTATCATGTACGGAACCCGGAATGCCATGTTGATGGAATTCATGTAAATTATATATCTATTAGGTTGAATACACTCCAGAAGTATTCTTCTGTGAAAAATGAACGAATTCGAAACTTGTGTTAGGGAAAGCTTGTGAAAATGTGTACACGAGTCTATATGAAATTATTCCTTTTATAGAGGATGAAAAATCAGTAATCCACATGGTCACAACTCAGGAATGCATGTATGTCGAATCCGTCATGCATGTAACATGTACGGAACACGGAATATCATGTTGAAGGAATCTATTCAAATTACATATCTCTAGGGTAGAATTCGCTCCAAGAGGGTTTTCCTGGGATTAAAGTGTGATTCTTGAAACTGGTGATAGGAGAAGCAACGAAGTCCAAGGAACTATTTCAAAGTGCATAAGTAACTTGTTTGGTGGTTGAAACATCTGTCATGCGCATGTTCACAGCTCAGAAATGCATGTTTGAGGAATCCCTGATGCATGAAACATGTTCGGAATACGGAATGCCATGGTTATGTAAACAATGTAAATTACATGTGTATTGGAGAGAATTTGCTCAACGAATGTTTTCTACTGCCAAATGTCCGATTTTAGAACCTGGTGATACAAAAAACTTATGAAGTCAGAGTAAATATTTCAAAGTGTAATATATGCCTTCTTTGGTGGATGAAAGTTCACTAATCCACATGCTCACAACTCAGAAACGCATGTTTCTCGAATCCGTCATGCATGTATCATGTACGGAACCCGGAATGCCATGTTGATGGAATTCATGTAAATTATATATCTATTAGGTTGAATACACTCCAGAAGTATTCTTCTGTGAAAAATGAACGAATTTGAAACTTGTGTTAGGGAAAGCTTGTGAAAATGTGTACACGAGTCTATATGAAATTATTCCTTTTATAGAGGATGAAAAATCAGTAATCCACATGGTCACAACTCAGGAATGCATGTATGTCGAATCCGTCATGCATGTAACATGTACGGAACACGGAATATCATGTTGAAGGAATCTATTCAAATTACATATCTCTAGGGTAGAATTCGCTCCAAGAGGGTTTTCCTGGGATCAAAGTGTGATTCTTGAAACTGGTGATAGGAGAAGCAACGAAGTCCAAGGAACTATTTCAAAGTGCATAAGTAACTTGTTTGGTGATTGAAACATCTGTCATGCGCATGTTCACAGCTCAGAAATGCATGTTTGAGGAATCCCTGATGCATGAAACATGTTCGGAATACGGAATGCCATGGTTATGTAAACAATGTAAATTACATGTGTATTGGAGAGAATTCGCTCAACGAAAGTTTTCTACTGCCAAATGTCCGATTTTAGAACCTGGTGATACAAAAAACTTATGAAGTCAGAGTAAATATTTCAAAGTGTAATATATGCCTTCTTTGGTGGATGAAAGTTCACTAATTCACATGCTCACAACTCAGAAATGCATGTTTCTCGAATCCGTCATGCATGTATCATGTACGGAACCCGGAATGCCATGTTGATGGAATTCATGTAAATTAAATATCTATTAGGTTGAATACACTCCAGAAGTATTCTTCTGTGAAAAATAAACGAATTCGAAACTTGTCTTAGGGAAAGTTTGTGAAAATGTGTACACGAGTCTATATGAAATTATTCCTTTTATAGAGGATGAAAAATCAGTAATCCACATGGTCACAACTCAGGAATGCATGTATGTCGAATCCGTCATGCATGTAACATGTACGGAACACGGAATATCATGTTGAAGGGATCTATTCAAATTACATATCTCTAGGGTAGAATTCGCTCCAAGAGGGTTTTTCTGGGATCAAAGTGTGATTCTAGAAACTGGTGATAGGAGAAGCAACGAAGTCCAAGGAACTATTTCAAAGTGCATAAGTAACTTGTTTGGTGGTTGAAACATCTGTCATGCGCATGTTCACAGCTCAGAAATGCATGTTTGAGGAATCCGTGATGCATGAAACATGTTCGGAATACGGAATGCCATGGTTATGTAAACAATGTAAAGTACATGTGTATTGGTGAGAATTCGCTCAAAGAGTGTTTTCTACTGCCAAATGTCCGATGTTAGAACCTGGTGATACAAAAAACCTATGAAGTCAGAGTAAATATTTCAAAGTGTAATATATGCCTTCTTTGGTGGATGAAAGTTCACTAATCCACATGCTCACAACTCAGAAACGCATGTTTCTCGAATCCGTCATGCATGTATCATGTACGGAACCCGGAATGCCATGTTGATGGAATTCATGTAAATTATATATCTATTAGGTTGAATACACTCCAGAAGTATTCTTCTGTGAAAAATGAACGAATTCGAAACTTGTGTTAGGGAAAGCTTGTGAAAATGTGTACACGAGTCTATATGAAATTATTCCTTTTATAGAGGATGAAAAATCAGTAATCCACATGGTCACAACTCAGGAATGCATGTATGTCGAATCCGTCATGCATGTAACATGTACGGAACACGGAATATCATGTTGAAGGAATCTATTCAAATTACATATCTCTAGGGTAGAATTCGCTCCAAGAGGGTTTTCCTGGGATCAAAGTGTGATTCTTGAAACTGGTGATAGGAGAAGCAACGAAGTCCAAGGAACTATTTCAAAGTGCATAAGTAACTTGTTTGGTGGTTGAAACATCTGTCATGCGCATGTTCACAGCTCAGAAATGCATGTTTGAGGAATCCGTGATGCATGAAACATGTTCGGAATACGGAATGCCATGGTTATGTAAACAATGTAAAGTACATGTGTATTGGTGAGAATTCGCTCAAAGAGTGTTTTCTACTGCCAAATGTCCGATGTTAGAACCTGGTGATACAAAAAACTTATGAAGTCAGAGTAAATATTTCAAAGTGTAATATATGCCTTCTTTGGTGGATGAAAGTTCACTAATCCACATGCTCACAACTCAGAAACGCATGTTTCTCGAATCCGTCATGCATGTATCATGTACGGAACCCGGAATGCCATGTTGATGGAATTCATGTAAATTATATATCTATTAGGTTGAATACACTCCAGAAGTATTCTTCTGTGAAAAATGAACGAATTCGAAACTTGTGTTAGGGAAAGCTTGTGAAAATGTGTACACGAGTCTATATGAAATTATTCCTTTTATAGAGGATGAAAAATCAGTAATCCACATGGTCACAACTCAGGAATGCATGTATGTCGAATCCGTCATGCATGTAACATGTACGGAACACGGAATATCATGTTGAAGGAATCTATTCAAATTACATATCTCTAGGGTAGAATTCGCTCCAAGAGGGTTTTCCTGGGATCAAAGTGTGATTCTTGAAACTGGTGATAGGAGAAGCAACGAAGTCCAAGGAACTATTTCAAAGTGCATAAGTAACTTGTTTGGTGGTTGAAACATCTGTCATGCGCATGTTCACAGCTCAGAAATGCATGTTTGAGGAATCCCTGATGCATGAAACATGTTCGGAATACGGAATGCCATGGTTATGTAAACAATGTAAATTACATGTGTATTGGAGAGAATTCGCTCAACGAAAATTTTCTACTGCCAAATGTCCGATTTTAGAACCTGGTGATACAAAAAACTTATGAAGTCAGAGTAAATATTTCAAAGTGTAATATATGCCTTCTTTGGTGGATGAAAGTTCACTAATCCACATGCTCACAACTCAGAAATGCATGTTTCTCGAATCCGTCATGCATGTATCATGTACGGAACCCGGAATGCCATGTTGATGGAATTCATGTAAATTAAATATCTATTAGGTTGAATACACTCCAGAAGTATTCTTCTGTGAAAAATAAACGAATTCGAAACTTGTCTTAGGGAAAGTTTGTGAAAATGTGTACACGAGTCTATATGAAATTATTCCTTTTATAGAGGATGAAAAATCAGTAATCCACATGGTCACAACTCAGGAATGCATGTATGTCGAATCCGTCATGCATGTAACATGTACGGAACACGGAATATCATGTTGAAGGGATCTATTCAAATTACATATCTCTAGGGTAGAATTCGCTCCAAGAGGGTTTTTCTGGGATCAAAGTGTGATTCTTGAAACTGGTGATAGGAGAAGCAACGAAGTCCAAGGAACTATTTCAAAGTGCATAAGTAACTTGTTTGGTGGTTGAAACATCTGTCATGCGCATGTTCACAGCTCAGAAATGCATGTTTGAGGAATCCGTGATGCATGAAACATGTTCGGAATACGGAATGCCATGGTTATGTAAACAATGTAAAGTACATGTGTATTGGTGAGAATTCGCTCAAAGAGTGTTTTCTACTGCCAAATGTCCGATGTTAGAACCTGGTGATACAAAAAACTTATGAAGTCAGAGTAAATATTTCAAAGTGTAATATATGCCTTCTTTGGTGGATGAAAGTTCACTAATCCACATGCTCACAACTCAGAAACGCATGTTTCTCGAATCCGTCATGCATGTATCATGTACGGAACCCGGAATGCCATGTTGATGGAATTCATGTAAATTATATATCTATTAGGTTGAATACACTCCAGAAGTATTCTTCTGTGAAAAATGAACGAATTCGAAACTTGTGTTAGGGAAAGCTTGTGAAAATGTGTACACGAGTCTATATGAAATTATTCCTTTTATAGAGGATGAAAAATCAGTAATCCACATGGTCACAACTCAGGAATGCATGTATGTCGAATCCGTCATGCATGTAACATGTACGGAACACGGAATATCATGTTGAAGGAATCTATTCAAATTACATATCTCTAGGGTAGAATTCGCTCCAAGAGGGTTTTCCTGGGATCAAAGTGTGATTCTTGAAACTGGTGATAGGAGAAGCAACGAAGTCCAAGGAACTATTTCAAAGTGCATAAGTAACTTGTTTGGTGGTTGAAACATCTGTCATGCGCATGTTCACAGCTCAGAAATGCATGTTTGAGGAATCCCTGATGCATGAAACATGTTCGGAATACGGAATGCCATGGTTATGTAAACAATGTAAATTACATGTGTATTGGAGAGAATTTGCTCAACGAATGTTTTCTACTGCCAAATGTCCGATTTTAGAACCTGGTGATACAAAAAACTTATGAAGTCAGAGTAAATATTTCAAAGTGTAATATATGCCTTCTTTGGTGGATGAAAGTTCACTAATCCACATGCTCACAACTCAGAAACGCATGTTTCTCGAATCCGTCATGCATGTATCATGTACGGAACCCGGAATGCCATGTTGATGGAATTCATGTAAATTAAATATCTATTAGGTTGAATACACTCCAGAAGTATTCTTCTGTGAAAAATGAACGAATTCGAAACTTGTCTTAGGGAAAGCTTGTGAAAATGTGTACACGAAGTCCAAGGAACTATTTCAAAGTGCATAAGTAACTTGTTTGGTGGTTGAAACATCTGTCATGCGCATGTTCACAGCTCAGAAATGCATGTTTGAGGAATCCGTGATGCATGAAACATGTTCGGAATACGGAATGCCATGGTTATGTAAACAATGTAAATTACATGTGTATTGGTGAGAATTCGCTCAAAGAGTGTTTTCTACTGCCAAATGTCCGATTTTAGAACCTGGTGATACAAAAAACTTATGAAGTCAGAGTAAATATTTCAAAGTGTAATATATGCCTTCTTTGGTGGATGAAAGTTCACTAATCCACATGCTCACAACTCAGAAATGCATGTTTCTCGAATCCGTCATGCATGTATCATGTACGGAACCCGGAATGCCATGTTGATGGAATTCATGTAAATTAAATATCTATTAGGTTGAATACACTCCAGAAGTATTCTTCTGTGAAAAATGAACGAATTCGAAACTTGTCTTAGGGAAAGTTTGTGAAAATGTGTACACGAGTCTATATGAAATTATTCCTTTTATAGAGGATGAAAAATCAGTAATCCACATGGTCACAACTCAGGAATGCATGTATGTCGAATCCGTCATGCATGTAACATGTACGGAACACGGAATATCATGTTGAAGGGATCTATTAAAATTACATATCTCTAGGGTAGAATTCGCTCCAAGAGGGTTTTTCTGGGATCAAAGTGTGATTCTTGAAACTGGTGATAGGAGAAGCAACGAAGTCCAAGGAACTATTTCAAAGTGCATAAGTAACTTGTTTGGTGGTTGAAACATCTGTCATGCGCATGTTCACAGCTCAGAAATGCATGTTTGAGGAATCCGTGATGCATGAAACATGTTCGGAATACGGAATGCCATGGTTATGTAAACAATGTAAAGTACATGTGTATTGGTGAGAATTCGCTCAAAGAGTGTTTTCTACTGCCAAATGTCCGATTTTAGAACCTGGTGATACAAAGTCGAATCCGTCATGCATGTAACATGTACGGAACACGGAATATCATGTTGAAGGAATCTATTCAAATTACATATCTCTAGGGTAGAATTCGCTCCAAGAGGGTTTTCCTGGGATCAAAGTGTGATTCTTGAAACTGGTGATAGGAGAAGCAACGAAGTCCAAGGAACTATTTCAAAGTGCATAAGTAACTTGTTTGGTGATTGAAACATCTGTCATGCGCATGTTCACAGCTCAGAAATGCATGTTTGATGAATCCCTGATGCATGAAACATGTTCGGAATACGGAATGCCATGGTTATGTAAACAATGTAAATTACATGTGTATTGGAGAGAATTCGCTCAACGAAAGTTTTCTACTGCCAAATGTCCGATTTTAGAACCTGGTGATACAAAAAACTTATGAAGTCAGAGTAAATATTTCAAAGTGTAATATATGCCTTCTTTGGTGGATGAAAGTTCACTAATCCACATGCTCACAACTCAGAAACGCATGTTTCTCGAATCCGTCATGCATGTATCATGTACGGAACCCGGAATGCCATGTTGATGGAATTCATGTAAATTATATATCTATTAGGTTGAATTTACTCCAGAAGTATTCTTCTGTGAAAAATGAACGAATTCGAAACTTGTCTTAGGGAAAGCTTGTGAAAATGTGTACACGAGTCTATATGAAATTATTCCTTTTATAGAGGATGAAAAATCAGTAATCCACATGGTCACAACTCAGGAATGCATGTATGTCGAATCCGTCATGCATGTAACATGTACGGAACACGGAATATCATGTTGAAGGAATCTATTCAAATTACATATCTCTAGGGTAGAATTCGCTCCAAGAGGGTTTTTCTGGGATCAAAGTGTGATTCTTGAAACTGGTGATAGGAGAAGCAACGAAGTCCAAGGAACTATTTCAAAGTGCATAAGTAACTTGTTTGGTGGTTGAAACATCTGTCATGCGCATGTTCACAGCTCAGAAATGCATGTTTGAGGAATCCCTGATGCATGAAACATGTTCGGAATACGGAATGCCATGGTTATGTAAACAATGTAAATTACATGTGTATTGGTGAGAATTCGCTGGATGAAAGTTCACTAATCCACATGGTCACAACTCAGAAACGCATGTTTCTCGAATCCGTCATGCATGTATCATGTACGGAACCCGGAATGCCATGTTGATGGAATTCATGTAAATTATATATCTATTAGGTTGAATACACTCCAGAAGTATTCTTCTGTGAAAAATGAACGAATTCGAAACTTGTCTTAGGGAAAGCTTGTGAAAATGTGTACACGAGTCTATATGAAATTATTCCTTTTGTAGAGGATGAAAAATCAGTAATCCACATGCTCACAACTCAGGAATGCATGTATGTCGAATCCGTCATGCATGTAACATGTACGGAACACGGAATATCATGTTGAAGGAATCTATTCAAATTACATATCTCTAGGGTAGAATTCGCTCCAAGAGGGTTTTTCTGGGATCAAAGTGTGATTCTTGAAACTGGTGATAGGAGAAGCAACGAAGTCCAAGGAACTATTTCAAAGTGCATAAGTAACTTGTTTGGTGGTTGAAACATCTGTCATGCGCATGTTCACAGCTCAGAAATGCATGTTTGAGGAATCCGTGATGCATGAAACATGTTCGGAATACGGAATGCCATGGTTATGTAAACAATGTAAATTACATGTGTATTGGTGAGAATTCGCTCAAAGAGTGTTTTCTACTGCCAAATGTCCGATTTTAGAACCTGGTGATACAAAAAACTTATGAAGTCAGAGTAAATATTTCAAAGTGTAATATATGCCTTCTTTGGTGGATGAAAGTTCACTAATCCACATGCTCACAACTCAGAAACGCATGTTTCTCGAATCCGTCATGCATGTATCATGTACGGAACCCGGAATGCCATGTTGATGGAATTCATGTAAATTATATATCTATTAGGTTGAATACACTCCAGAAGTATTCTTCTGTGAAAAATGAACGAATTCGAAACTTGTCTTAGGGAAAGCTTGTGAAAATGTGTACACGAGTCTATATGAAATTATTACTTTTATAGAGGATGAAAAATCAGTAATCTACATGGTCACAACTCAGGAATGCATGTTTGTCGAATCCATCATGCATGTAACATGTACGGAACACGGAATATCATGTTGAAGGAATCTATTCAAATTACATATCTCTAGGGTAGAATTCGCTCCAAGAGGGTTTTTCTGGGATCAAAGTGTGATTCTTGAAACTGGTGATAGGAGAAGCAACGAAGTCCAAGGAACTATTTCAAAGTGCATAAGTAACTTGTTTGGTGGTTGAAACATCTGTCATGCGCATGTTCACAGCTCAGAAATGCATGTTTGAGGAATCCGTGATGCATGAAACATGTTCGGAATACGGAATGCCATGGTTATGTAAACAATGTAAAGTACATGTGTATTGGTGAGAATTCGCTCAAAGAGTGTTTTCCACTGCCAAATGTCCGATTTTAGAACCTGGTGATACAAAAAACTTATGAAGTCAGAGTAAATATTTCAAAGTGTAATATATGCCTTCTTTGGTGGATGAAAGTTCACTAATCCACATGCTCACAACTCAGAAACGCATGTTTCTCGAATCCGTCATGCATGTATCATGTACGGAACCCGGAATGCCATGTTGATGGAATTCATGTAAATTATATATCTATTAGGTTGAATACACTCCAGAAGTATTCTTCTGTGAAAAATGAACGAATTCGAAACTTGTCTTAGGGAAAGCTTGTGAAAATGTGTACACGAGTCTATATGAAATTATTACTTTTATAGAGGATGAAAAATCAGTAATCTACATGGTCACAACTCAGGAATGCATGTTTGTCGAATCCGTCATGCATGTAACATGTACGGAACACGGAATATCATGTTGAAGGAATCTATTCAAATTACATATCTCTAGGGTAGAATTCGCTCCAAGAGGCTTTTTCTGGGATCAAAGTGTGATTCTTGAAACTGGTGATAGGAGAAGCAACGAAGTCCAAGGAACTATTTCAAAGTGCATAAGTAACTTGTTTGGTGGTTGAAACATCTGTCATGCGCATGTTCACAGCTCAGAAATGCATGTTTGAGGAATCCGTGATGCATGAAACATGTTCGGAATACGGAATGCCATGGTTATGTAAACAATGTAAAGTACATGTGTATTGGTGAGAATTCGCTCAAAGAGTGTTTTCTACTGCCAAATGTCCGATTTTAGAACCTGGTGATACAAAAAACTTATGAAGTCAGAGTAAATATTTCAAAGTGTAATATATGCCTTCTTTGGTGGATGAAAGTTCACTAATCCACATGCTCACAACTCAGAAACGCATGTTTCTCGAATCCGTCATGCATGTATCATGTACGGAACCCGGAATGCCATGTTGATGGAATTCATGTAAATTAAATATCTATTAGGTTGAATACACTCCAGAAGTATTCTTCTGTGAAAAATGAACGAATTCGAAACTTGTCTTAGGGAAAGTTTGTGAAAATGTGTACACGAGTCTATATGAAATTATTCCTTTTATAGAGGATGAAAAATCAGTAATCCACATGCTCACAACTCAGGAATGCATGTATGTCGAATCCGTCATGCATGTAACATGTACGGAACACGGAATATCATGTTGAAGGAATCTATTCAAATTACATATCTCTAGGGTAGAATTCGCTCCTAGAGGGTTTTTCTGGGATCAAAGTGTGATTCTTGAAACTGGTGATAGGAGAAGCAACGAAGTCCAAGGAACTATTTCAAAGTGCATAAGTAACTTGTTTGGTGGTTGAAACATCTGTAATGCGCATGTTCACAGCTCAGAAATGCATGTTTGAGGAATCCGTGATGCATGAAACATGTTCGGAATACGGAATGCCATGGTTATGTAAACAATGTAAATTACATGTGTATTGGTGAGAATTCGCTCAAAGAGTGTTTTCTACTGCCAAATGTCCGATGTTAGAACCTGGTGATACAAAAAACTTATGAAGTCAGAGTAAATATTTCAAAGTGTAATATATGCCTTCTTTGGTGGATGAAAGTTCACTAATCCACATGCTCACAACTCAGAAACGCATGTTTCTCGAATCCGTCATGCATGTATCATGTACGGAACCCGGAATGCCATGTTGATGGAATTCATGTAAATTATATATCTATTAGGTTGAATACACTCCAGAAGTATTCTTCTGTGAAAAATGAACGAATTCGAAACTTGTGTTAGGGAAAGCTTGTGAAAATGTGTACACGAGTCTATATGAAATTATTCCTTTTATAGAGGATGAAAAATCAGTAATCCACATGGTCACAACTCAGGAATGCATGTATGTCGAATCCGTCATGCATGTAACATGTACGGAACACGGAATATCATGTTGAAGGAATCTATTCAAATTACATATCTCTAGGGTAGAATTCGCTCCAAGAGGGTTTTCCTGGGATCAAAGTGTGATTCTTGAAACTGGTGATAGGAGAAGCAACGAAGTACAAGGAACTATTTCAAAGTGCATAAGTAACTTGTTTGGTGGTTGAAACATCTGTCATGCGCATGTTCACAGCTCAGAAATGCATGTTTGAGGAATCCGTGATGCATGAAACATGTTCGGAATACGGAATGCCATGGTTATGTAAACAATGTAAATTACATGTGTATTGGTGAGAATTCGCTCAAAGAGTGTTTTCTACTGCCAAATGTCCGATTTTAGAACCTGGTGATACAAAAAACTTATGAAGTCAGAGTAAATATTTCAAAGTGTAATATATGCCTTCTTTGGTGGATGAAAGTTCACTAATCCACATGGTCACAACTCAGAAACGCATGTTTCTCGAATCCGTCATGCATGTATCATGTACGGAACCCGGAATGCCATGTTGATGGATTTCATGTAAATTAAATATCTATTAGGTTGAATACACTCCAGAAGTATTCTTCTGTGAAAAATGAACGAATTCGAAACTTGTCTTAGGGAAAGTTTGTGAAAATGTGTACACGAGTCTATATGAAATTATTCCTTTTATAGAGGATGAAAAATCAGTAATCCACATGCTCACAACTCAGGAATGCATGTATGTCGAATCCGTCATGCATGTAACATGTACGGAACACGGAATATCATGTTGAAGGAATCTATTCAAATTACATATCTCTAGGGTAGAATTCGCTCCTAGAGGGTTTTTCTGGGATCAAAGTGTGATTCTTGAAACTGGTGATAGGAGAAGCAACGAAGTCCAAGGAACTATTTCAAAGTGCATAAGTAACTTGTTTGGTGGTTGAAACATCTGTAATGCGCATGTTCACAGCTCAGAAATGCATGTTTGAGGAATCCGTGATGCATGAAACATGTTCGGAATACGGAATGCCATGGTTATGTAAACAATGTAAATTACATGTGTATTGGTGAGAATTCGCTCAAAGAGTGTTTTCTACTGCCAAATGTCCGATGTTAGAACCTGGTGATACAAAAAACTTATGAAGTCAGAGTAAATATTTCAAAGTGTAATATATGCCTTCTTTGGTGGATGAAAGTTCACTAATCCACATGCTCACAACTCAGAAACGCATGTTTCTCGAATCCGTCATGCATGTATCATGTACGGAACCCGGAATGCCATGTTGATGGAATTCATGTAAATTATATATCTATTAGGTTGAATACACTCCAGAAGTATTCTTCTGTGAAAAATGAACGAATTCGAAACTTGTGTTAGGGAAAGCTTGTGAAAATGTGTACACGAGTCTATATGAAATTATTCCTTTTATAGAGGATGAAAAATCAGTAATCCACATGGTCACAACTCAGGAATGCATGTATGTCGAATCCGTCATGCATGTAACATGTACGGAACACGGAATATCATGTTGAAGGAATCTATTCAAATTACATATCTCTAGGGTAGAATTCGCTCCAAGAGGGTTTTCCTGGGATCAAATTGTGATTCTTGAAACTGGTGATAGGAGAAGCAACGAAGTCCAAGGAACTATTTCAAAGTGCATAAGTAACTTGTTTGGTGGTTGAAACATCTGTCATGCGCATGTTCACAGCTCAGAAATGCATGTTTGAGGAATCCCTGATGCATGAAACATGTTCGGAATACGGAATGCCATGGTTATGTAAACAATGTAAATTACATGTGTATTGGAGAGAATTCGCTCAACGAAAGTTTTCTACTGCCAAATGTCCGATTTTAGAACCTGGTGATACAAAAAACTTATGAAGTCAGAGTAAATATTTCAAAGTGTAATATATGCCTTCTTTGGTGGATGAAAGTTCACTAATCCACATGCTCACAACTCAGAAATGCATGTTTCTCGAATCCGTCATGCATGTATCATGTACGGAACCCGGAATGCCATGTTGATGGAATTCATGTAAATTAAATATCTATTAGGTTGAATACACTCCAGAAGTATTCTTCTGTGAAAAATGAACGAATTCGAAACTTGTCTTAGGGAAAGTTTGTGAAAATGTGTACACGAGTCTATATGAAATTATTCCTTTTATAGAGGATGAAAAATCAGTAATCCACATGCTCACAACTCAGAAATGCATGTATGTCGAATCCGTCATGCATGTAACATGTACGGAACACGGAATATCATGTTGAAGGACTCAATTCAAATTACATATCTCTAGGGTAGAATTCGCTCCAAGAGGGTTTTTCTGGGATCAAAGTGTGATTCTTGAAACTGGTGATAGGAGAAGCAACGAAGTCCAAGGAACTATTTCAAAGTGCATAAGTAACTTGTTTGGTGGTTGAAACATCTGTCATGCGCATGTTCACAGCTCAGAAATGCATGTTTGAGGAATCCGTGATGCATGAAACATGTTCGGAATACGGAATGCCATGGTTATGTAAACAATGTAAAGTACATGTGTATTGGTGAGAATTCGCTCAAAGAGTGTTTTCTACTGCCAAATGTCCGATTTTAGAACCTGGTGATACAAAAAACTTATGAAGTCAGAGTAAATATTTCAAAGTGTAATATATGCCTTCTTTGGTGGATGAAAGTTCACTAATCCACATGCTCACAACTCAGAAACGCATGTTTCTCGAATCCGTCATGCATGTATCATGTACGGAACCCGGAATGCCATGTTGATGGAATTCATGTAAATTATATATCTATTAGGTTGAATACACTCCAGAAGTATTCTTCTGTGAAAAATGAACGAATTCGAAACTTGTGTTAGGGAAAGCTTGTGAAAATGTGTACACGAGTCTATATGAAATTATTCCTTTTATAGAGGATGAAAAATCAGTAATCCACATGGTCACAACTCAGGAATGCATGTATGTCGAATCCGTCATGCATGTAACATGTACGGAACACGGAATATCATGTTGAAGGAATCTATTCAAATTACATATCTCTAGGGTAGAATTCGCTCCAAGAGGGTTTTCCTGGGATCAAAGTGTGATTCTTGAAACTGGTGATAGGAGAAGCAACGAAGTCCAAGGAACTATTTCAAAGTGCATAAGTAACTTGTTTGGTGGTTGAAACATCTGTCATGCGCATGTTCACAGCTCAGAAATGCATGTTTGAGGAATCCCTGATGCATGAAACATGTTCGGAATACGGAATGCCATGGTTATGTAAACAATGTAAATTACATGTGTATTGGAGAGAATTTGCTCAACGAATGTTTTCTACTGCCAAATGTCCGATTTTAGAACCTGGTGATACAAAAAACTTATGAAGTCAGAGTAAATATTTCAAAGTGTAATATATGCCTTCTTTGGTGGATGAAAGTTCACTAATCCACATGGTCACAACTCAGAAACGCATGTTTCTCGAATCCGTCATGCATGTATCATGTACGGAACCCGGAATGCCATGTTGATGGAATTCATGTAAATTATATATCTATTAGGTTGAATACACTCCAGAAGTATTCTTCTGTGAAAAATGAACGAATTCGAAACTTGTCTTAGGGAAAGCTTGTGAAAATGTGTACACGAGTCTATATGAAATTATTCCTTTTGTAGAGGATGAAAAATCACTAATCCACATGCTCACAACTCAGGAATGCATGTATGTCGAATCCGTCATGCATGTAACATGTACGGAACACGGAATATCATGTTGAAGGAATCTATTCAAATTACATATCTCTAGGGTAGAATTCGCTCCAAGAGGGTTTTTCTGGGATCAAAGTGTGATTCTTGAAACTGGTGATAGGAGAAGCAACGAAGTCCAAGGAACTATTTCAAAGTGCATAAGTAACTTGTTTGGTGGTTGAAACATCTGTCATGCGCATGTTCACAGCTCAGAAATGCATGTTTGAGGAATCCGTGATGCATGAAACATGTTCGGAATACGGAATGCCATGGTTATGTAAACAATGTAAATTACATGTGTATTGGTGAGAATTCGCTCAAAGAGTGTTTTCCACTGCCAAATGTCCGATTTTAGAACCTGGTGATACAAAAAACTTATGAAGTCAGAGTAAATATTTCAAAGTGTAATATATGCCTTCTTTGGTGGATGAAAGTTCACTAATCCACATGGTCACAACTCAGAAACGCATGTTTCTCGAATCCGTCATGCATGTATCATGTACGGAACCCGGAATGCCATGTTGATGGAATTCATGTAAATTATATATCTATTAGTTTGTATACACTCCAGAAGTATTCTTCTGTGAAAAATGAACGAATTCGAAACTTGTCTTAGGGAAAGCTTGTGAAAATGTGTACACGAGTCTATATGAAATTATTCCTTTTGTAGAGGATGAAAAATCAGTAATCCACATGCTCACAACTCAGGAATGCATGTATGTCGAATCCGTCATGCATGTAACATGTACGGAACACGGAATATCATGTTGAAGGAATCTATTCAAATTACATATCTCTAGGGTAGAATTCGCTCCAAGAGGGTTTTTCTGGGATCAAAGTGTGATTCTTGAAACTGGTGATAGGAGAAGCAACGAAGTCCAAGGAACTATTTCAAAGTGCATAAGTAACTTGTTTGGTGGTTGAAACATCTGTCATGCGCATGTTCACAGCTCAGAAATGCATGTTTGAGGAATCCGTGATGCATGAAACATGTTCGGAATACGGAATGCCATGGTTATGTAAACAATGTAAAGTACATGTGTATTGGTGAGAATTCGCTCAAAGAGTGTTTTCTACTGCCAAATGTCCGATTTTAGAACCTGGTGATACAAAAAACTTATGAAGTCAGAGTAAATATTTCAAAGTGTAATATATGCCTTCTTTGGTGGATGAAAGTTCACTAATCCACATGCTCACAACTCAGAAACGCATGTTTCTCGAATCCGTCATGCATGTATCATGTACGGAACCCGGAATGCCATGTTGATGGAATTCATGTAAATTATATATCTATTAGGTTGAATACACTCCAGAAGTATTCTTCTGTGAAAAATGAACGAATTCGAAACTTGTCTTAGGGAAAGCTTGTGAAAATGTGTACACGAGTCTATATGAAATTATTCCTTTTGTAGAGGATGAAAAATCAGTAATCCACATGGTCACAACTCAGGAATGCATGTATGTCGAATCCGTCATGCATGTAACATGTACGGAACACGGAATATCATGTTGAAGGAATCTATTCAAATTACATATCTCTAAGGTAGAATTCGCTCCAAGAGGGTTTTCCTGAGATCAAAGTGTGATTCTTGAAACTGGTGATACGAGAAGCAACGAAGTCCAAGGAACTATTTCAAAGTGCATAAGTAACTTGTTTGGTGGTTGAAACATCTGTCATGCGCATGTTCACAGCTCAGAAATGCATGTTTGAGGAATCCCTGATGCATGAAACATGTTCGGAATACGGAATGCCATGGTTATGTAAACAATGTAAATTACATGTGTATTGGAGAGAATTTGCTCAACGAATGTTTTCTACTGCCAAATGTCCGATTTTAGAACCTGGTGATACAAAAAACTTATGAAGTCAGAGTAAATATTTCAAAGTGTAATATATGCCTTCTTTGGTGGATGAAAGTTCACTAATCCACATGGTCACAACTCAGAAACGCATGTTTCTCGAATCCGTCATGCATGTATCATGTACGGAACCCGGAATGCCATGTTGATGGATTTCATGTAAATTAAATATCTATTAGGTTGAATACACTCCAGAAGTATTCTTCTGTGAAAAATGAACGAATTCGAAACTTGTCTTAGGGAAAGTTTGTGAAAATGTGTACACGAGTCTATATGAAATTATTCCTTTTATAGAGGATGAAAAATCAGTAATCCACATGCTCACAACTCAGGAATGCATGTATGTCGAATCCGTCATGCATGTAACATGTACGGAACACGGAATATCATGTTGAAGGAATCTATTCAAATTACATATCTCTAGGGTAGAATTCGCTCCTAGAGGGTTTTTCTGGGATCAAAGTGTGATTCTTGAAACTGGTGATAGGAGAAGCAACGAAGTCCAAGGAACTATTTCAAAGTGCATAAGTAACTTGTTTGGTGGTTGAAACATCTGTAATGCGCATGTTCACAGCTCAGAAATGCATGTTTGAGGAATCCGTGATGCATGAAACATGTTCGGAATACGGAATGCCATGGTTATGTAAACAATGTAAATTACATGTGTATTGGTGAGAATTCGCTCAAAGAGTGTTTTCTACTGCCAAATGTCCGATGTTAGAACCTGGTGATACAAAAAACATATGAAGTCAGAGTAAATATTTCAAAGTGTAATATATGCCTTCTTTGTTGGATGAAAGTTCACTAATCCACATGCTCACAACTCAGAAACGCATGTTTCTCGAATCCGTCATGCATGTATCATGTACGGAACCCGGAATGCCATGTTGATGGAATTCATGTAAATTATATATCTATTAGGTTGAATACACTCCAGAAGTATTCTTCTGTGAAAAATGAACGAATTCGAAACTTGTGTTAGGGAAAGCTTGTGAAAATGTGTACACGAGTCTATATGAAATTATTCCTTTTATAGAGGATGAAAAATCAGTAATCCACATGGTCACAACTCAGGAATGCATGTATGTCGAATCCGTCATGCATGTAACATGTACGGAACACGGAATATCATGTTGAAGGAATCTATTCAAATTACATATCTCTAGGGTAGAATTCGCTCCAAGAGGGTTTTCCTGGGATCAAATTGTGATTCTTGAAACTGGTGATAGGAGAAGCAACGAAGTCCAAGGAACTATTTCAAAGTGCATAAGTAACTTGTTTGGTGGTTGAAACATCTGTCATGCGCATGTTCACAGCTCAGAAATGCATGTTTGAGGAATCCCTGATGCATGAAACATGTTCGGAATACGGAATGCCATGGTTATGTATACAATGTAAATTACATGTGTATTGGAGAGAATTCGCTCAACGAAAGTTTTCTACTGCCAAATGTCCGATTTTAGAACCTGGTGATACAAAAAACTTATGAAGTCAGAGTAAATATTTCAAAGTGTAATATATGCCTTCTTTGGTGGATGAAAGTTCACTAATCCACATGCTCACAACTCAGAAATGCATGTTTCTCGAATCCGTCATGCATGTATCATGTACGGAACCCGGAATGCCATGTTGATGGAATTCATGTAAATTAAATATCTATTAGGTTGAATACACTCCAGAAGTATTCTTCTGTGAAAAATGAACGAATTCGAAACTTGTCTTAGGGAAAGTTTGTGAAAATGTGTACACGAGTCTATATGAAATTATTCCTTTTATAGAGGATGAAAAATCAGTAATCCACATGCTCACAACTCAGAAATGCATGTATGTCGAATCCGTCATGCATGTAACATGTACGGAACACGGAATATCATGTTGAAGGGATCTATTCAAATTACATATCTCTAGGGTAGAATTCGCTCCAAGAGGGTTTTTCTGGGATCAAAGTGTGATTCTTGAAACTGGTGATAGGAGAAGCAACGAAGTCCAAGGAACTATTTCAAAGTGCATAAGTAACTTGTTTGGTGGTTGAAACATCTGTCATGCGCATGTTCACAGCTCAGAAATGCATGTTTGAGGAATCCGTGATGCATGAAACATGTTCGGAATACGGAATGCCATGGTTATGTAAACAATGTAAAGTACATGTGTATTGGTGAGAATTCGCTCAAAGAGTGTTTTCTACTGCCAAATGTCCGATTTTAGAACCTGGTGATACAAAAAACTTATGAAGTCAGAGTAAATATTTCAAAGTGTAATATATGCCTTCTTTGGTGGATGAAAGTTAACTAATCCACATGCTCACAACTCAGAAACGCATGTTTCTCGAATCCGTCATGCATGTATCATGTACGGAACCCGGAATGCCATGTTGATGGAATTCATGTAAATTATATATCTATTAGGTTGAATACACTCCAGAAGTATTCTTCTGTGAAAAATGAACGAATTCGAAACTTGTGTTAGGGAAAGCTTGTGAAAATGTGTACACGAGTCTATATGAAATTATTCCTTTTATAGAGGATGAAAAATCAGTAATCCACATGGTCACAACTCAGGAATGCATGTATGTCGAATCCGTCATGCATGTAACATGTACGGAACACGGAATATCATGTTGAAGGAATCTATTCAAATTACATATCTCTAGGGTAGAATTCGCTCCAAGAGGGTTTTCCTGGGATCAAAGTGTGATTCTTGAAACTGGTGATAGGAGAAGCAACGAAGTCCAAGGAACTATTTCAAAGTGCATAAGTAACTTGTTTGGTGGTTGAAACATCTGTCATGCGCATGTTCACAGCTCAGAAATGCATGTTTGAGGAATCCCTGATGCATGAAACATGTTCGGAATACGGAATGCCATGGTTATGTAAACAATGTAAATTAAATGTGTATTGGAGAGAATTTGCTCAACGAATGTTTTCTACTGCCAAATGTCCGATTTTAGAACCTGGTGATACAAAAAACTTATGAAGTCAGAGTAAATATTTCAAAGTGTAATATATGCCTTCTTTGGTGGATGAAAGTTCACTAATCCACATGGTCACAACTCAGAAACGCATGTTTCTCGAATCCGTCATGCATGTATCATGTACGGAACCCGGAATGCCATGTTGATGGAATTCATGTAAATTATATATCTATTAGGTTGAATACACTCCAGAAGTATTCTTCTGTGAAAAATGAACGAATTCGAAACTTGTCTTAGGGAAAGCTTGTGAAAATGTGTACACGAGTCTATATGAAATTATTCCTTTTGTAGAGGATGAAAAATCAGTAATCCACATGCTCACAACTCAGGAATGCATGTATGTCGAATCCGTCATGCATGTAACATGTACGGAACACGGAATATCATGTTGAAGGAATCTATTCAAATTACGTATCTCTAGGGTAGAATTCGCTCCAAGAGGGTTTTTCTGGGATCAAAGTGTGATTCTTGAAACTGGTGATAGGAGAAGCAACGAAGTCCAAGGAACTATTTCAAAGTGCATAAGTAACTTGTTTGGTGGTTGAAACATCTGTCATGCGCATGTTCACAGCTCAGAAATGCATGTTTGAGGAATCCGTGATGCATGAAACATGTTCGGAATACGGAATGCCATGGTGATGTAAACAATGTAAAGTACATGTGTATTGGTGAGAATTCGCTCAAAGAGTGTTTTCTACTGCCAAATGTCCGATTTTAGAACCTGGTGATACAAAAAACTTATGAAGTCAGAGTAAATATTTCAAAGTGTAATATATGCCTTCTTTGGTGGATGAAAGTTCACTAATCCACATGCTCACAACTCAGAAATGCATGTTTCTCGAATCCGTCATGCATGTATCATGTACGGAACCCAGAATGCCATGTTGATGGAATTCATGTAAATTATATATCTATTAGGTTGAATACACTCCAGAAGTATTCTTCTGTGAAAAATGAACGAATTCGAAACTTGTCTTAGGGAAAGCTTGTGAAAATGTGTACACGAGTCTATATGAAATTATTCCTTTTGTAGAGGATGAAAAATCAGTAATCCACATGGTCACAACTCAGGAATGCATGTATGTCGAATCCGTCATGCATGTAACATGTACGGAACATGGAATATCATGTTGAAGGAATCTATTCAAATTACATATCTCTAGGGTAGAATTCGCTCCAAGAGGGTTTTCCTGGGATCAAAGTGTGATTCTTGAAACTGGTGATAGGAGAAGCAACGAAGTCCAAGGAACTATTTCAAAGTGCATAAGTAACTTGTTTGGTGATTGAAACATCTGTCATGCGCATGTTCACAGCTCAGAAATTCATGTTTGAGGAATCCGTGATGCATGAAACATGTTCGGAATACGGAATGCCATGGTTATGTAAACAATGTAAAGTACATGTGTATTGGTGAGAATTCGCTCAAAGAGTGTTTTCTACTGCCAAATGTCCGATTTTAGAACCTGGTGATACAAAAAACTTATGAAGTCAGAGTAAATATTTCAAAGTGTAATATATGCCTTCTTTGGTGGATGAAAGTTCACTAATCCACATGCTCACAACTCATAAACGCATGTTTCTCGAATCCGTCATGCATGTATCATGTACGGAACCCGGAATGCCATGTTGATGGAATTCATGTAAATTATATATATATTAGGTTGAATACACTCCAGAAGTATTCTTCTGTGAAAAATGAACGAATTCGAAACTTGTCTTAGGGAAAGCTTGTGAAAATGTGTACACGAGTCTATATGAAATTATTCCTTTTATAGAGGATGAAAAATCAGTAATCCACATGGTCACAACTCAGGAATGCATGTATGTCGAATCCGTCATGCATGTAACATGTACGGAACACGGAATATCATGTTGAAGGAATCTATTCAAATTACATATCTCTAGGGTAGAATTCGCTCCAAGAGGGTTTTCCTGAGATCAAAGTGTGATTCTTGAAACTGGTGATAGGAGAAGCAACGAAGTCCAAGGAACTATTTCAAAGTGCATAAGTAACTTGTTTGGTGGTTGAAACATCTGTCATGCGCATGTTCACAGCTCAGAAATGCATGTTTGAGGAATCCCTGATGCATGAAACATGTTCGGAATACGGAATGCCATGGTTATGTAAACAATGTAAATTACATGTGTATTGGAGAGAATTTGCTCAACGAATGTTTTCTACTGCCAAATGTCCGATTTTAGAACCTGGTGATACAAAAAACTTATGAAGTCAGAGTAAATATTTCAAAGTGTAATATATGCCTTCTTTGGTGGATGAAAGTTCACTAATCCACATGGTCACAACTCAGAAACGCATGTTTCTCGAATCCGTCATGCATGTATCATGTACGGAACCCGGAATGCCATGTTGATGGAATTCATATAAATTAAATATCTATTAGGTTGAATACACTCCAGAAGTATTCTTCTGTGAAAAATGAACGAATTCGAAACTTGTCTTAGTGAAAGTTTGTGAAAATGTGTACACGAGTCTATATGAAATTATTCCTTTTATAGAGGATGAAAAATCAGTAATCCACATGCTCACAACTCAGGAATGCATGTATGTCGAATCCGTCTTGCATGTAACATGTACGGAACACGGAATATCATGTTGAAGGGATCTATTCAAATTACATATCTCTAGGGTAGAATTCGCTCCAAGAGGGTTTTTCTGGGATCAAAGTGTGATTCTTGAAACTGGTGATAGGAGAAGCAACGAAGTCCAAGGAACTATTTCAAAGTGCATAAGTAACTTGTTTGGTGGTTGAAACATCTGTCATGCGCATGTTCACAGCTCAGAAATGCATCTTTGAGGAATCCCTGATGCATGAAACATGTTCGGAATACGGAATGCCATGGTTATGTAAACAATGTAAATTACATGTGTATTGGTGAGAATTCGCTCAAAGAGTGTTTTCTACTGCCAAATGTCCGATTTTAGAACCTGGTGATACAAAAAACTTATGAAGTCAGAGTAAATATTTCAAAGTGTAATATATGCCTTCTTTGGTGGATGAAAGTTCACTAATCCACATGCTCACAACTCAGAAACGCATGTTTCTCGAATCCGTCATGCATGTATCATGTACGGAACCCGGAAAGCCATGTTGATGGAATTCATGTAAATTAAATATCTATTAGGTTGAATACACTCCAGAAGTATTCTTCTGTGAAAAATGAACGAATTCGAAACTTGTCTTAGGGAAAGTTTGTGAAAATGTGTACACGAGTCTATATGAAATTATTCCTTTTATAGAGGATGAAAAATCAGTAATCCACATGGTCACAACTCAGAAATGCATGTATGTCGAATCCGTCATGCATGTAACATGTACGGAACACGGAATATCATGTTGAAGGGATCTATTCAAATTACATATCTCTAGGGTAGAATTCGCTCCAAGAGGGTTTATCTGGGATCAAAGTGTGATTCTTGAAACTGGTGATAGGAGAAGCAACGAAGTCCAAGGAACTATTTCAAAGTGCATAAGTAACTTGTTTGGTGGTTGAAACATCTGTCATGCGCATGTTCACAGCTCAGAAATTCATGTTTGAGGAATCCGTGATGCATGAAACATGTTCGGAATACGGAATGCCATGGTTATGTAAACAATGTAAAGTACATGTGTATTGGTGAGAATTCGCTCAAAGAGTGTTTTCTACTGCCAAATGTCCGATGTTAGGACCTGGTGATACAAAAAACTTATGAAGTCAGTGTAAATATTTCAAAGTGTAATATATGCCTTCTTTGGTGGATGAAAGTTCACTAATCCACATGCTCACAACTCAGAAACGCATTTTTCTCGAATCCGTCATGCATGTATCATGTACGGAACCCGGAATGCCATGTTGATGGAATTCATGTAAATTATATATCTATTAGGTTGAATACACTCCAGAAGTATTCTTCTGTGAAAAATGAACGAATTCGAAACTTGTGTTAGGGAAAGCTTGTGAAAATGTGTACACGAGTCTATATGAAATTATTCCTTTTATAGAGGATGAAAAATCAGTAATCCACATGGTCACAACTCAGGAATGCATGTATGTCGAATCCGTCATGCATGTAACATGTACGGAACACGGAATATCATGTTGAAGGAATCTATTCAAATTACATATCTCTAGGGTAGAATTCGCTCCAAGAGGGTTTTCCTGGGATCAAAGTGTGATTCTTGAAACTGGTGATAGGAGAAGCAACGAAGTACAAGGAACTATTTCAAAGTGCATAAGTAACTTGTTTGGTGGTTGAAACATCTGTCATGCGCATGTTCACAGCTCAGAAATGCATGTTTGAGGAATCCGTGATGCATGAAACATGTTCGGAATACGGAATGCCATGGTTATGTAAACAATGTAAATTACATGTGTATTGGAGAGAATTTGCTCAACGAATGTTTTCTACTGCCAAATGTCCGATTTTAGAACCTGGTGATACAAAAAACTTATGAAGTCAGAGTAAATATTTCAAAGTGTAATATATGCCTTCTTTGGTGGATGAAAGTTCACTAATCCACATGCTCACAACTCAGAAACGCATGTTTCTCGAATCCGTCATGCATGTATCATGTACGGAACCCGGAATGCCATGTTGATGGAATTCATGTAAATTAAATATCTATTAGGTTGAATACACTCCAGAAGTATTCTTCTGTGAAAAATGAACGAATTCGAAACTTGTCTTAGGGAAAGCTTGTGAAAATGTGTACACGAGTCTATATGAAATTATTCCTTTTGTAGAGGATGAAAAATCAGTAATCCACATGGTCACAACTCAGGAATGCATGTATGTCGAATCCGTCATGCATGTAACATGTACGGAACACGGAATATCATGTTGAAGGAATCTATTCAAATTACATATCTCTAGGGTAGAATTCGCTCCAAGAGGGTTTTCCTGGGATCAAAGTGTGATTCTTGAAACTGGTGATAGGAGAAGCAACGAAGTACAAGGAACTAATTCAAAGTGCATAAGTAACTTGTTTGGTGGTTGAAACATCTGTCATGCGCATGTTCACAGCTCAGAAATGCATGTGTGAGGAATCCCTGATGCATGAAACATGTTCGGAATACGGAATGCCATGGTTATGTAAACAATGTAAATTACATGTGTATTGGAGAGAATTCGCTCAACGAAAGTTTTCTACTGCCAAATGTCCGATTTTAGAACCTGGTGATACAAAAAACTTATGAAGTCAGAGTAAATATTTCAAAGTGTAATATATGCCTTCTTTGGTGGATGAAAGTTCACTAATCCACATGCTCACAACTCAGAAACGCATGTTTCTCGAATCCGTCATGCATGTATCATGTACGGAACCCGGAATGCCATGTTGATGGAATTCATGTAAATTAAATATCTATTAGGTTGAATACACTCCAGAAGTATTCTTCTGTGAAAAATGAACGAATTCGAAACTTGTCTTAGGGAAAGCTTGTGAAAATGTGTACACGAGTCTATATGAAATTATTCCTTTTGTAGAGGATGAAAAATCAGTAATCCACATGGTCACAACTCAGGAATGCATGTATGTCGAATCCGTCATGCATGTAACATGTACGGAACACGGAATATCATGTTGAAGGACTCAATTCAAATTACATATCTCTAGGGTAGAATTCGCTCCAAGAGGGTTTTCCTGGGATCAAAGTGTGATTCTTGAAACTGGTGATAGGAGAAGCAACGAAGTCCAAGGAACTAATTCAAAGTGCATAAGTAACTTGTTTGGTGGTTGAAACATCTGTCATGCGCATGTTCACAGCTCAGAAATGCATGTTTGAGGAATCCCTGATGCATGAAACATGTTCGGAATACGGAATGCCATGGTTATGTAAACAATGTAAATTACATTTGTATTGGAGAGAATTTGCTCAACGAATGTTTTCTACTGCCAAATGTCCGATTTTAGAACCTGGTGATACAAAAAACTTATGAAGTCAGAGTAAATATTTCAAAGTGTAATATATGCCTTCTTTGGTGGATGAAAGTTCACTAATCCACATGCTCACAACTCAGAAACGCATGTTTCTCGAATCCGTCATGCATGTATCATGTACGGAACCCGGAATGCCATGTTGATGGAATTCATGTAAATTAAATATCTATTAGGTTGAATACACTCCAGAAGTATTCTTCTGTGAAAAATGAACGAATTCGAAACTTGTCTTAGGGAAAGCTTGTGAAAATGTGTACACGAGTCTATATGAAATTATTCCTTTTGTAGAGGATGAAAAATCAGTAATCCACATGGTCACAACTCAGGAATGCATGTATGTCGAATCCGTCATGCATGTAACATGTACGGAACACGGAATATCATGTTGAAGGAATCTATTCAAATTACATATCTCTAGGGTAGAATTCGCTCCAAGAGGGTTTTCCTGGGATCAAATTGTGATTCTTGAAACTGGTGATAGGAGAAGCAACGAAGTCCAAGGAACTATTTCAAAGTGCATAAGTAACTTGTTTGGTGATTGAAACATCTGTCATGCGCATGTTCACAGCTCAGAAATGCATGTTTGAGGAATCCCTGATGCATGAAACATGTTCGGAATACGGAATGCCATGGTTATGTAAACAATGTAAATTACATGTGTATTGGAGAGAATTCGCTCAACGAAAGCTTTCTACTGCCAAATGTCCGATTTTAGAACCTGGTGATACAAAAAACTTATGAAGTCAGAGTAAATATTTCAAAGTGTAATATATGCCTTCTTTGGTGGATGAAAGTTCACTAATCCACATGCTCACAACTCAGAAACGCATGTTTCTCGAATCCGTCATGCATGTATCATGTACGGAACCCGGAATGCCATGTTGATGGAATTCATGTAAATTATATATCTATTAGGTTGAATATACTCCAGAATTATTCTTCTGTGAAAAATGAACGAATTCGAAACTTGTCTTAGGGAAAGCTTGTGAAAATGTGTACACGAGTCTATATGAAATTATTCCTTTTATAGAGGATGAAAAATCAGTAATCCACATGGTCACAACTCAGGAATGCATGTATGTCGAATCCGTCATGCATGTAACATGTACGGAACACGGAATATCATGTTGAAGGAATCTATTCAAATTACATATCTCTAGGGTAGAATTCGCTCCAAGAGGGTTTTTCTGGGATCAAAGTGTGATTCTTGAAACTGGTGATAGGAGAAGCAACGAAGTCCAAGGAACTATTTCAAAGTGCATAAGTAACTTGTTTGGTGGTTGAAACATCTGTCATGCGCATGTTCACAGCTCAGAAATGCATGTTTGAGGAATCCGTGATGCATGAAACATGTTCGGAATATGGAATGCCATGGTTATGTAAACAATGTAAATTAATGTGTATTGGTGAGAATTCGCTCAAAGAGTGTTTTCTACTGCCAAATGTCCGATTTTAGAACCTGGTGATACAAAAAACTTATGAAGTCAGAGTAAATATTTCAAAGTGTAATATATGCCTTCTTTGGTGGATGAAAGTTCACTAATCCACATGCTCACAACTCAGAAATGCATGTTTCTCGAATCCGTCATGCATGTATCATGTACGGAACCCGGAATGCCATGTTGATGGAATTCATGTAAATTAAATATCTATTAGGTTGAATACACTCCAGAAGTATTCTTCTGTGAAAAATGAACGAATTCGAAACTTGTCTTAGGGAAAGTTTGTGAAAATGTGTACACGAGTCTATATGAAATTATTCCTTTTATAGAGGATGAAAAATCAGTAATCCACATGCTCACAACTCAGAAATGCATGTATGTCGAATCCGTCATGCATGTAACATGTACGGAACACGGAATATCATGTTGAAGGGATCTATTCAAATTACATATCTCTAGGGTAGAATTCGCTCCAAGAGGGTTTTTCTGGGATCAAAGTGTGATTCTTGAAACTGGTGATAGGAGAAGCAACGAAGTCCAAGGAACTATTTCAAAGTGCATAAGTAACTTGTTTGGTGGTTGAAACATCTGTCATGCGCATGTTCACAGCTCAGAAATGCATGTTTGAGGAATCCGTGATGCATGAAACATGTTCGGAATACGGAATGCCATGGTTATGTAAACAATGTAAAGTACATGTGTATTGGTGAGAATTCGCTCAAAGAGTGTTTTCTACTGCCAAATGTCCGATTTTAGAACCTGGTGATACAAAAAACTTATGAAGTCAGAGTAAATATTTCAAAGTGTAATATATGCCTTCTTTGGTGGATGAAAGTTAACTAATCCACATGGTCACAACTCAGAAACGCATGTTTCTCGAATCCGTCATGCATGTATCATGTACGGAACCCGGAATGCCATGTTGATGGAATTCATGTAAATTATATATCTATTAGGTTGAATACACTCCAGAAGTATTCTTCTGTGAAAAATGAACGAATTCGAAACTTGTGTTAGGGAAAGCTTGTGAAAATGTGTACACGAGTCTATATGAAATTATTCCTTTTATAGAGGATGAAAAATCAGTAATCCACATGGTCACAACTCAGGAATGCATGTATGTCGAATCCGTCATGCATGTAACATGTACGGAACACGGAATATCATGTTGAAGGAATCTATTCAAATTACATATCTCTAGGGTAGAATTCGCTCCAAGAGGGTTTTCCTGGGATCAAAGTGTGATTCTTGAAACTGGTGATAGGAGAAGCAACGAAGTCCAAGGAACTATTTCAAAGTGCATAAGTAACTTGTTTGGTGGTTGAAACATCTGTCATGCGCATGTTCACAGCTCAGAAATGCATGTGTGAGGAATCCCTGATGCATGAAACATGTTCGGAATACGGAATGCCATGGTTATGTAAACAATGTAAATTACATGTGTATTGGAGAGAATTTGCTCAACGAATGTTTTCTACTGCCAAATGTCCGATTTTAGAACCTGGTGATACAAAAAACTTATGAAGTCAGAGTAAATATTTCAAAGTGTAATATATGCCTTCTTTGGTGAATGAAAGTTCACTAATCCACATGGTCACAACTCAGAAACGCATGTTTCTCGAATCCGTCATGCATGTATCATGTACGGAACCCGGAATGCCATGTTGATGGAATTCATGTAAATTATATATCTATTAGGTTGAATACACTCCAGAAGTATTCTTCTGTGAAAAATGAACGAATTCGAAACTTGTCTTAGGGAAAGCTTGTGAAAATGTGTACACGAGTCTATATGAAATTATTCCTTTTGTAGAGGATGAAAAATCAGTAATCCACATGCTCACAACTCAGGAATGCATGTATGTCGAATCCGTCATGCATGTAACATGTACGGAACACGGAATATCATGTTGAAGGAATCTATTCAAATTACATATCTCTAGGGTAGAATTCGCTCCAAGAGGGTTTTTCTGGGATCAAAGTGTGATTCTTGAAACTGGTGATAGGAGAAGCAACGAAGTCCAAGGAACTATTTCAAAGTGCATAAGTAACTTGTTTGGTGGTTGAAACATCTGTCATGCGCATGTTCACAGCTCAGAAATGCATGTTTGAGGAATCCGTGATGCATGAAACATGTTCGGAATACGGAATGCCATGGTTATGTAAACAATGTAAATTACATGTGTATTGGTGAGAATTCGCTCAAAGAGTGTTTTCCACTGCCAAATGTCCGATTTTAGAACCTGGTGATACAAAAAACTTATGAAGTCAGAGTAAATATTTCAAAGTGTAATATATGCCTTCTTTGGTGGATGAAAGTTCACTAATCCACATGGTCACAACTCAGAAATGCATGTTTCTCGAATCCGTCATGCATGTATCATGTACGGAACCCGGAATGCCATGTTGATGGAATTCATGTAAATTAAATATCTATTAGGTTGAATACACTCCAGAAGTATTCTTCTGTGAAAAATGAACGAATTCGAAACTTGTCTTAGGGAAAGTTTGTGAAAATGTGTACACGAGTCTATATGAAATTATTCCTTTTATAGAGGATGAAAAATCAGTAATCCACATGCTCACAACTCAGGAATGCATGTATGTCGAATCCGTCATGCATGTAACATGTACGGAACACGGAATATCATGTTGAAGGAATCTATTCAAATTACATATCTCTAGGGTAGAATTCGCTCCAAGAGGGTTTTCCTGGGATCAAAGTGTGATTCTTGAAACTGGTGATAGGAGAAGCAACGAAGTCCAAGGAACTATTTCAAAGTGCATAAGTAACTTGTTTGGTGGTTGAAACATCTGTCATGCGCATGTTCACAGCTCAGAAATGCATGTTTGAGGAATCCCTGATGCATGAAACATGTTCGGAATACGGAATGCCATGGTTATGTAAACAATGTAAATTACATGTGTATTGGAGAGAATTTGCTCAACGAATGTTTTCTACTGCCAAATGTCCGATTTTAGAACCTGGTGATACAAAAAACTTATGAAGTCAGAGTAAATATTTCAAAGTGTAATATATGCCTTCTTTGGTGAATGAAAGTTCACTAATCCACATGGTCACAACTCAGAAACGCATGTTTCTCGAATCCGTCATGCATGTATCATGTACGGAACCCGGAATGCCATGTTGATGGAATTCATGTAAATTATATATCTATTAGGTTGAATACACTCCAGAAGTATTCTTCTGTGAAAAATGAACGAATTCGAAACTTGTCTTAGGGAAAGCTTGTGAAAATGTGTACACGAGTCTATATGAAATTATTCCTTTTGTAGAGGATGAAAAATCAGTAATCCACATGCTCACAACTCAGGAATGCATGTATGTCGAATCCGTCATGCATGTAACATGTACGGAACACGGAATATCATGTTGAAGGAATCTATTCAAATTACATATCTCTAGGGTAGAATTCGCTCCAAGAGGGTTTTTCTGGGATCAAAGTGTGATTCTTGAAACTGGTGATAGGAGAAGCAACGAAGTCCAAGGAACTATTTCAAAGTGCATAAGTAACTTGTTTGGTGGTTGAAACATCTGTCATGCGCATGTTCACAGCTCAGAAATGCATGTTTGAGGAATCCGTGATGCATGAAACATGTTCGGAATACGGAATGCCATGGTTATGTAAACAATGTAAATTACATGTGTATTGGTGAGAATTCGCTCAAAGAGTGTTTTCCACTGCCAAATGTCCGATTTTAGAACCTGGTGATACAAAAAACTTATGAAGTCAGAGTAAATATTTCAAAGTGTAATATATGCCTTCTTTGGTGGATGAAAGTTCACTAATCCACATGGTCACAACTCAGAAACGCATGTTTCTCGAATCCGTCATGCATGTATCATGTACGGAACCCGGAATGCCATGTTGATGGAATTCATGTAAATTATATATCTATTAGTTTGTATACACTCCAGAAGTATTCTTCTGTGAAAAATGAACGAATTCGAAACTTGTCTTAGGGAAAGCTTGTGAAAATGTGTACACGAGTCTATATGAAATTATTCCTTTTGTAGAGGATGAAAAATCAGTAATCCACATGCTCACAACTCAGGAATGCATGTATGTCGAATCCGTCATGCATGTAACATGTACGGAACACGGAATATCATGTTGAAGGAATCTATTCAAATTACATATCTCTAGGGTAGAATTCGCTCCAAGAGGGTTTTTCTGGGATCAAAGTGTGATTCTTGAAACTGGTGATAGGAGAAGCAACGAAGTCCAAGGAACTATTTCAAAGTGCATAAGTAACTTGTTTGGTGGTTGAAACATCTGTCATGCGCATGTTCACAGCTCAGAAATGCATGTTTGAGGAATCCGTGATGCATGAAACATGTTCGGAATACGGAATGCCATGGTTATGTAAACAATGTAAAGTACATGTGTATTGGTGAGAATTCGCTCAAAGAGTGTTTTCTACTGCCAAATGTCCGATTTTAGAACCTGGTGATACAAAAAACTTATGAAGTCAGAGTAAATATTTCAAAGTGTAATATATGCCTTCTTTGGTGGATGAAAGTTCACTAATCCACATGCTCACAACTCATAAACGCATGTTTCTCTAATCCGTCATGCATGTATCATGTACGGAACCCGGAATGCCATGTTGATGGAATTCATGTAAATTATATATCTATTAGGTTGAATACACTCCAGAAGTATTCTTCTGTGAAAAATGAACGAATTCGAAACTTGTCTTAGGGAAAGCTTGTGAAAATGTGTACACGAGTCTATATGAAATTATTCCTTTTGTAGAGGATGAAAAATCAGTAATCCACATGGTCACAACTCAGGAATGCATGTATGTCGAATCCGTCATGCATGTAACATGTACGGAACACGGAATATCATGTTGAAGGAATCTATTCAAATTACATATCTCTAGGGTAGAATTCGCTCCAAGAGGGTTTTCCTGAGATCAAAGTGTGATTCTTGAAACTGGTGATAGGAGAAGCAACGAAGTCCAAGGAACTATTTCAAAGTGCATAAGTAACTTGTTTGGTGGTTGAAACATCTGTCATGCGCATGTTCACAGCTCAGAAATGCATGTTTGAGGAATCCCTGATGCATGAAACATGTTCGGAATACGGAATGCCATGGTTATGTAAACAATGTAAAGTACATGTGTATTGGTGAGAATTCGCTCAAAGAGTGTTTTCTACTGCCAAATGTCCGATGTTAGGACCTGGTGATACAAAAAACTTATGAAGTCAGTGTAAATATTTCAAAGTGTAATATATGCCTTCTTTGGTGGATGAAAGTTCACTAATCCACATGCTCACAACTCAGAAACGCATTTTTCTCGAATCCGTCATGCATGTATCATGTACGGAACCCGGAATGCCATGTTGATGGAATTCATGTAAATTATATATCTATTAGGTTGAATACACTCCAGAAGTATTCTTCTGTGAAAAATGAACGAATTCGAAACTTGTGTTAGGGAAAGCTTGTGAAAATGTGTACACGAGTCTATATGAAATTATTCCTTTTATAGAGGATGAAAAATCAGTAATCCACATGGTCACAACTCAGGAATGCATGTATGTCGAATCCGTCATGCATGTAACATGTACGGAACACGGAATATCATGTTGAAGGAATCTATTCAAATTACATATCTCTAGGGTAGAATTCGCTCCAAGAGGGTTTTTCTGGGATCAAAGTGTGATTCTTGAAACTGGTGATAGGAGAAGCAACGAAGTCCAAGGAACTATTTCAAAGTGCATAAGTAACTTGTTTGGTGGTTGAAACATCTGTCATGCGCATGTTCACAGCTCAGAAATGCATGTTTGAGGAATCCGTGATGCATGAAACATGTTCGGAATACGGAATGCCATGGTTATGTAAACAATGTAAAGTACATGTGTATTGGTGAGAATTCGCTCAAAGAGTGTTTTCTACTGCCAAATGTCCGATTTTAGAACCTGGTGATACAAAAAACTTATGAAGTCAGAGTAAATATTTCAAAGTGTAATATATGCCTTCTTTGGTGGATGAAAGTTCACTAATCCACATGCTCACAACTCAGAAACGCATGTTTCTCGAATCCGTCATGCATGTATCATGTACGGAACCCGGAATGCCATGTTGATGGAATTCATGTAAATTAAATATCTATTAGGTTGAATACACTCCAGAAGTATTCTTCTGTGAAAAATGAACGAATTCGAAACTTGTCTTAGGGAAAGTTTGTGAAAATGTGTACACGAGTCTATATGAAATTATTCCATTTATAGAGGATGAAAAATCAGTAATCCACATGGTCACAACTCAGGAATGCATGTATGTCGAATCCGTCATGCATGTAACATGTACGGAACACGGAATATCATGTTGAAGGACTCAATTCAAATTACATATCTCTAGGGTAGAATTCGCTCCAAGAGGGTTTTTCTGGGATCAAAGTGTGATTCTTGAAACTGGTGATAGGAGAAGCAACGAAGTCCAAGGAACTATTTCAAAGTGCATAAGTAACTTGTTTGGTGGTTGAAACATCTGTCATGCGCATGTTCACAGCTCAGAAATGCATGTTTGAGGAATCCGTGATGCATGAAACATGTTCGGAATACGGAATGCCATGGTTATGTAAACAATGTAAATTACATGTGTATTGGTGAGAATTCGCTCAACGAGTGTTTTCTACTGCCAAATGTCCGATTTTAGAACCTGGTGATACAAAAAACTTATGAAGTCAGAGTAAATATTTCAAAGTGTAATATATGCCTTCTTTGGTGGATGAAAGTTCACTAATCCACATGCTCACAACTCAGAAACGCATGTTTCTCGAATCCGTCATGCATGTATCATGTACGGAACCCGGAATGCCATGTTGATGGAATTCATGTAAATTAAATATCTATTAGGTTGAATACACTCCAGAAGTATTCTTCTGTGAAAAATGAACGAATTCGAAACTTGTCTTAGGGAAAGTTTGTGAAAATGTGTACACGAGTCTATATGAAATTATTCCTTTTATAGAGGATGAAAAATCAGTAATCCACATGCTCACAACTCAGGAATGCATGTATGTCGAATCCGTCATGCATGTAACATGTACGGAACACGGAATATCATGTTGAAGGGATCTATTCAAATTACATATCTCTAGGGTAGAATTCGCTCCAAGAGGGTTTTTCTGGGATCAAAGTGTGATTCTTGAAACTGGTGATAGGAGAAGCAACGAAGTCCAAGGAACTATTTCAAAGTGCATAAGTAACTTGTTTGGTGGTTGAAACATCTGTCATGCGCATGTTCACAGCTCAGAAATGCATGTTTGAGGAATCCCTGATGCATGAAACATGTTCGGAATACGGAATGCCATGGTTATGTAAACAATGTAAATTACATGTGTATTGGAGAGAATTTGCTCAACGAATGTTTTCTACTGCCAAATGTCCGATTTTAGAACCTGGTGATACAAAAAACTTATGAAGTCAGAGTAAATATTTCAAAGTGTAATATATGCCTTCTTTGGTGAATGAAAGTTCACTAATCCACATGGTCACAACTCAGAAACGCATGTTTCTCGAATCCGTCATGCATGTATCATGTACGGAACCCGGAATGCCATGTTGATGGAATTCATGTAAATTATATATCTATTAGGTTGAATACACTCCAGAAGTATTCTTCTGTGAAAAATGAACGAATTCGAAACTTGTCTTAGGGAAAGCTTGTGAAAATGTGTACACGAGTCTATATGAAATTATTCCTTTTGTAGAGGATGAAAAATCAGTAATCCACATGCTCACAACTCAGGAATGCATGTATGTCGAATCCGTCATGCATGTAACATGTACGGAACACGGAATATCATGTTGAAGGAATCTATTCAAATTACATATCTCTAGGGTAGAATTCGCTCCAAGAGGGTTTTTCTGGGATCAAAGTGTGATTCTTGAAACTGGTGATAGGAGAAGCAACGAAGTCCAAGGAACTATTTCAAAGTGCATAAGTAACTTGTTTGGTGGTTGAAACATCTGTCATGCGCATGTTCACAGCTCAGAAATGCATGTTTGAGGAATCCGTGATGCATGAAACATGTTCGGAATACGGAATGCCATGGTTATGTAAACAATGTAAATTACATGTGTATTGGTGAGAATTCGCTCAAAGAGTGTTTTCCACTGCCAAATGTCCGATTTTAGAACCTGGTGATACAAAAAACTTATGAAGTCAGAGTAAATATTTCAAAGTGTAATATATGCCTTCTTTGGTGGATGAAAGTTCACTAATCCACATGGTCACAACTCAGAAACGCATGTTTCTCGAATCCGTCATGCATGTATCATGTACGGAACCCGGAATGCCATGTTGATGGAATTCATGTAAATTATATATCTATTAGTTTGTATACACTCCAGAAGTATTCTTCTGTGAAAAATGAACGAATTCGAAACTTGTCTTAGGGAAAGCTTGTGAAAATGTGTACACGAGTCTATATGAAATTATTCCTTTTGTAGAGGATGAAAAATCAGTAATCCACATGCTCACAACTCAGGAATGCATGTATGTCGAATCCGTCATGCATGTAACATGTACGGAACACGGAATATCATGTTGAAGGAATCTATTCAAATTACATATCTCTAGGGTAGAATTCGCTCCAAGAGGGTTTTTCTGGGATCAAAGTGTGATTCTTGAAACTGGTGATAGGAGAAGCAACGAAGTCCAAGGAACTATTTCAAAGTGCATAAGTAACTTGTTTGGTGGTTGAAACATCTGTCATGCGCATGTTCACAGCTCAGAAATGCATGTTTGAGGAATCCGTGATGCATGAAACATGTTCGGAATACGGAATGCCATGGTTATGTAAACAATGTAAAGTACATGTGTATTGGTGAGAATTCGCTCAAAGAGTGTTTTCTACTGCCAAATGTCCGATTTTAGAACCTGGTGATACAAAAAACTTATGAAGTCAGAGTAAATATTTCAAAGTGTAATATATGCCTTCTTTGGTGGATGAAAGTTCACTAATCCACATGCTCACAACTCATAAACGCATGTTTCTCTAATCCGTCATGCATGTATCATGTACGGAACCCGGAATGCCATGTTGATGGAATTCATGTAAATTATATATCTATTAGGTTGAATACACTCCAGAAGTATTCTTCTGTGAAAAATGAACGAATTCGAAACTTGTCTTAGGGAAAGCTTGTGAAAATGTGTACACGAGTCTATATGAAATTATTCCTTTTGTAGAGGATGAAAAATCAGTAATCCACATGGTCACAACTCAGGAATGCATGTATGTCGAATCCGTCATGCATGTAACATGTACGGAACACGGAATATCATGTTGAAGGAATCTATTCAAATTACATATCTCTAGGGTAGAATTCGCTCCAAGAGGGTTTTCCTGAGATCAAAGTGTGATTCTTGAAACTGGTGATAGGAGAAGCAACGAAGTCCAAGGAACTATTTCAAAGTGCATAAGTAACTTGTTTGGTGGTTGAAACATCTGTCATGCGCATGTTCACAGCTCAGAAATGCATGTTTGAGGAATCCCTGATGCATGAAACATGTTCGGAATACGGAATGCCATGGTTATGTAAACAATGTAAAGTACATGTGTATTGGTGAGAATTCGCTCAAAGAGTGTTTTCTACTGCCAAATGTCCGATGTTAGGACCTGGTGATACAAAAAACTTATGAAGTCAGTGTAAATATTTCAAAGTGTAATATATGCCTTCTTTGGTGGATGAAAGTTCACTAATCCACATGCTCACAACTCAGAAACGCATTTTTCTCGAATCCGTCATGCATGTATCATGTACGGAACCCGGAATGCCATGTTGATGGAATTCATGTAAATTATATATCTATTAGGTTGAATACACTCCAGAAGTATTCTTCTGTGAAAAATGAACGAATTCGAAACTTGTGTTAGGGAAAGCTTGTGAAAATGTGTACACGAGTCTATATGAAATTATTCCTTTTATAGAGGATGAAAAATCAGTAATCCACATGGTCACAACTCAGGAATGCATGTATGTCGAATCCGTCATGCATGTAACATGTACGGAACACGGAATATCATGTTGAAGGAATCTATTCAAATTACATATCTCTAGGGTAGAATTCGCTCCAAGAGGGTTTTTCTGGGATCAAAGTGTGATTCTTGAAACTGGTGATAGGAGAAGCAACGAAGTCCAAGGAACTATTTCAAAGTGCATAAGTAACTTGTTTGGTGGTTGAAACATCTGTCATGCGCATGTTCACAGCTCAGAAATGCATGTTTGAGGAATCCGTGATGCATGAAACATGTTCGGAATACGGAATGCCATGGTTATGTAAACAATGTAAAGTACATGTGTATTGGTGAGAATTCGCTCAAAGAGTGTTTTCTACTGCCAAATGTCCGATTTTAGAACCTGGTGATACAAAAAACTTATGAAGTCAGAGTAAATATTTCAAAGTGTAATATATGCCTTCTTTGGTGGATGAAAGTTCACTAATCCACATGCTCACAACTCAGAAACGCATGTTTCTCGAATCCGTCATGCATGTATCATGTACGGAACCCGGAATGCCATGTTGATGGAATTCATGTAAATTAAATATCTATTAGGTTGAATACACTCCAGAAGTATTCTTCTGTGAAAAATGAACGAATTCGAAACTTGTCTTAGGGAAAGTTTGTGAAAATGTGTACACGAGTCTATATGAAATTATTCCATTTATAGAGGATGAAAAATCAGTAATCCACATGGTCACAACTCAGGAATGCATGTATGTCGAATCCGTCATGCATGTAACATGTACGGAACACGGAATATCATGTTGAAGGACTCAATTCAAATTACATATCTCTAGGGTAGAATTCGCTCCAAGAGGGTTTTTCTGGGATCAAAGTGTGATTCTTGAAACTGGTGATAGGAGAAGCAACGAAGTCCAAGGAACTATTTCAAAGTGCATAAGTAACTTGTTTGGTGGTTGAAACATCTGTCATGCGCATGTTCACAGCTCAGAAATGCATGTTTGAGGAATCCGTGATGCATGAAACATGTTCGGAATACGGAATGCCATGGTTATGTAAACAATGTAAATTACATGTGTATTGGTGAGAATTCGCTCAACGAGTGTTTTCTACTGCCAAATGTCCGATTTTAGAACCTGGTGATACAAAAAACTTATGAAGTCAGAGTAAATATTTCAAAGTGTAATATATGCCTTCTTTGGTGGATGAAAGTTCACTAATCCACATGCTCACAACTCAGAAACGCATGTTTCTCGAATCCGTCATGCATGTATCATGTACGGAACCCGGAATGCCATGTTGATGGAATTCATGTAAATTAAATATCTATTAGGTTGAATACACTCCAGAAGTATTCTTCTGTGAAAAATGAACGAATTCGAAACTTGTCTTAGGGAAAGTTTGTGAAAATGTGTACACGAGTCTATATGAAATTATTCCTTTTATAGAGGATGAAAAATCAGTAATCCACATGCTCACAACTCAGGAATGCATGTATGTCGAATCCGTCATGCATGTAACATGTACGGAACACGGAATATCATGTTGAAGGGATCTATTCAAATTACATATCTCTAGGGTAGAATTCGCTCCAAGAGGGTTTTTCTGGGATCAAAGTGTGATTCTTGAAACTGGTGATAGGAGAAGCAACGAAGTCCAAGGAACTATTTCAAAGTGCATAAGTAACTTGTTTGGTGGTTGAAACATCTGTCACGCGCATGTTCACAGCTCAGAAATGCATGTTTGAGGAATCCGTGATGCATGAAACATGTTCGGAATACGGAATGCCATGGTGATGTAAACAATGTAAAGTACATGTGTATTGGTGAGAATTCGCTCAAAGAGTGTTTTCTACTGCCAAATGTCCGATTTTAGAACCTGGTGATACAAAAAACTTATGAAGTCAGAGTAAATATTTCAAAGTGTAATATATGCCTTCTTTGGTGGATGAAAGTTCACTAATCCACATGCTCACAACTCAGAAATGCATGTTTCTCGAATCCGTCATGCATGTATCATGTACGGAACCCAGAATGCCATGTTGATGGAATTCATGTAAATTATATATCTATTAGGTTGAATACACTCCAGAAGTATTCTTCTGTGAAAAATGAACGAATTCGAAACTTGTCTTAGGGAAAGCTTGTGAAAATGTGTACACGAGTCTATATGAAATTATTCCTTTTGTAGAGGATGAAAAATCAGTAATCCACATGGTCACAACTCAGGAATGCATGTATGTCGAATCCGTCATGCATGTAACATGTACGGAACATGGAATATCATGTTGAAGGAATCTATTCAAATTACATATCTCTAGGGTAGAATTCGCTCCAAGAGGGTTTTCCTGGGATCAAAGTGTGATTCTTGAAACTGGTGATAGGAGAAGCAACGAAGTCCAAGGAACTATTTCAAAGTGCATAAGTAACTTGTTTGGTGATTGAAACATCTGTCATGCGCATGTTCACAGCTCAGAAATTCATGTTTGAGGAATCCGTGATGCATGAAACATGTTCGGAATACGGAATGCCATGGTTATGTAAACAATGTAAAGTACATGTGTATTGGTGAGAATTCGCTCAAAGAGTGTTTTCTACTGCCAAATGTCCGATTTTAGAACCTGGTGATACAAAAAACTTATGAAGTCAGAGTAAATATTTCAAAGTGTAATATATGCCTTCTTTGGTGGATGAAAGTTCACTAATCCACATGCTCACAACTCATAAACGCATGTTTCTCGAATCCGTCATGCATGTATCATGTACGGAACCCGGAATGCCATGTTGATGGAATTCATGTAAATTATATATCTATTAGGTTGAATACACTCCAGAAGTATTCTTCTGTGAAAAATGAACGAATTCGAAACTTGTCTTAGGGAAAGCTTGTGAAAATGTGTACACGAGTCTATATGAAATTATTCCTTTTATAGAGGATGAAAAATCAGTAATCCACATGGTCACAACTCAGGAATGCATGTATGTCGAATCCGTCATGCATGTAACATGTACGGAACACGGAATATCATGTTGAAGGAATCTATTCAAATTACATATCTCTAGGGTAGAATTCGCTCCAAGAGGGTTTTCCTGAGATCAAAGTGTGATTCTTGAAACTGGTGATAGGAGAAGCAACGAAGTCCAAGGAACTATTTCAAAGTGCATAAGTAACTTGTTTGGTGGTTGAAACATCTGTCATGCGCATGTTCACAGCTCAGAAATGCATGTTTGAGGAATCCCTGATGCATGAAACATGTTCGGAATACGGAATGCCATGGTTATGTAAACAATGTAAAGTACATGTGTATTGGTGAGAATTCGCTCAAAGAGTGTTTTCTACTGCCAAATGTCCGATGTTAGGACCTGGTGATACAAAAAACTTATGAAGTCAGTGTAAATATTTCAAAGTGTAATATATGCCTTCTTTGGTGGATGAAAGTTCACTAATCCACATGCTCACAACTCAGAAACGCATGTTTCTCGAATCCGTCATGCATGTATCATGTACGGAACCCGGAATGCCATGTTGATGGAATTCATGTAAATTATATATCTATTAGGTTGAATACACTCCAGAAGTATTCTTCTGTGAAAAATGAACGAATTCGAAACTTGTGTTAGGGAAAGCTTGTGAAAATGTGTACACGAGTCTATATGAAATTATTCCTTTTATAGAGGATGAAAAATCAGTAATCCACATGGTCACAACTCAGGAATGCATGTATGTCGAATCCGTCATGCATGTAACATGTACGGAACACGGAATATCATGTTGAAGGAATCTATTCAAATTACATATCTCTAGGGTAGAATTCGCTCCAAGAGGGTTTTTCTGGGATCAAAGTGTGATTCTTGAAACTGGTGATAGGAGAAGCAACGAAGTCCAAGGAACTATTTCAAAGTGCATAAGTAACTTGTTTGGTGGTTGAAACATCTGTCATGCGCATGTTCACAGCTCAGAAATGCATGTTTGAGGAATCCGTGATGCATGAAACATGTTCGGAATACGGAATGCCATGGTTATGTAAACAATGTAAAGTACATGTGTATTGGTGAGAATTCGCTCAAAGAGTGTTTTCTACTGCCAAATGTCCGATTTTAGAACCTGGTGATACAAAAAACTTATGAAGTCAGAGTAAATATTTCAAAGTGTAATATATGCCTTCTTTGGTGGATGAAAGTTCACTAATCCACATGCTCACAACTCAGAAACGCATGTTTCTCGAATCCGTCATGCATGTATCATGTACGGAACCCGGAATGCCATGTTGATGGAATTCATGTAAATTAAATATCTATTAGGTTGAATACACTCCAGAAGTATTCTTCTGTGAAAAATGAACGAATTCGAAACTTGTCTTAGGGAAAGTTTGTGAAAATGTGTACACGAGTCTATATGAAATTATTCCATTTATAGAGGATGAAAAATCAGTAATCCACATGGTCACAACTCAGGAATGCATGTATGTCGAATCCGTCATGCATGTAACATGTACGGAACACGGAATATCATGTTGAAGGACTCAATTCAAATTACATATCTCTAGGGTAGAATTCGCTCCAAGAGGGTTTTTCTGGGATCAAAGTGTGATTCTTGAAACTGGTGATAGGAGAAGCAACGAAGTCCAAGGAACTATTTCAAAGTGCATAAGTAACTTGTTTGGTGGTTGAAACATCTGTCATGCGCATGTTCACAGCTCAGAAATGCATGTTTGAGGAATCCGTGATGCATGAAACATGTTCGGAATACGGAATGCCATGGTTATGTAAACAATGTAAATTACATGTGTATTGGTGAGAATTCGCTCAACGAGTGTTTTCTACTGCCAAATGTCCGATTTTAGAACCTGGTGATACAAAAAACTTATGAAGTCAGAGTAAATATTTCAAAGTGTAATATATGCCTTCTTTGGTGGATGAAAGTTCACTAATCCACATGCTCACAACTCAGAAATGCATGTTTCTCGAATCCGTCATGCATGTATCATGTACGGAACCCAGAATGCCATGTTGATGGAATTCATGTAAATTATATATCTATTAGGTTGAATACACTCCAGAAGTATTCTTCTGTGAAAAATGAACGAATTCGAAACTTGTCTTAGGGAAAGCTTGTGAAAATGTGTACACGAGTCTATATGAAATTATTCCTTTTGTAGAGGATGAAAAATCAGTAATCCACATGGTCACAACTCAGGAATGCATGTATGTCGAATCCGTCATGCATGTAACATGTACGGAACATGGAATATCATGTTGAAGGAATCTATTCAAATTACATATCTCTAGGGTAGAATTCGCTCCAAGAGGGTTTTCCTGGGATCAAAGTGTGATTCTTGAAACTGGTGATAGGAGAAGCAACGAAGTCCAAGGAACTATTTCAAAGTGCATAAGTAACTTGTTTGGTGATTGAAACATCTGTCATGCGCATGTTCACAGCTCAGAAATTCATGTTTGAGGAATCCGTGATGCATGAAACATGTTCGGAATACGGAATGCCATGGTTATGTAAACAATGTAAAGTACATGTGTATTGGTGAGAATTCGCTCAAAGAGTGTTTTCTACTGCCAAATGTCCGATTTTAGAACCTGGTGATACAAAAAACTTATGAAGTCAGAGTAAATATTTCAAAGTGTAATATATGCCTTCTTTGGTGGATGAAAGTTCACTAATCCACATGCTCACAACTCATAAACGCATGTTTCTCGAATCCGTCATGCATGTATCATGTACGGAACCCGGAATGCCATGTTGATGGAATTCATGTAAATTATATATCTATTAGGTTGAATACACTCCAGAAGTATTCTTCTGTGAAAAATGAACGAATTCGAAACTTGTCTTAGGGAAAGCTTGTGAAAATGTGTACACGAGTCTATATGAAATTATTCCTTTTATAGAGGATGAAAAATCAGTAATCCACATGGTCACAACTCAGGAATGCATGTATGTCGAATCCGTCATGCATGTAACATGTACGGAACACGGAATATCATGTTGAAGGAATCTATTCAAATTACATATCTCTAGGGTAGAATTCGCTCCAAGAGGGTTTTCCTGAGATCAAAGTGTGATTCTTGAAACTGGTGATAGGAGAAGCAACGAAGTCCAAGGAACTATTTCAAAGTGCATAAGTAACTTGTTTGGTGGTTGAAACATCTGTCATGCGCATGTTCACAGCTCAGAAATGCATGTTTGAGGAATCCCTGATGCATGAAACATGTTCGGAATACGGAATGCCATGGTTATGTAAACAATGTAAATTACATGTGTATTGGAGAGAATTTGCTCAACGAATGTTTTCTACTGCCAAATGTCCGATTTTAGAACCTGGTGATACAAAAAACTTATGAAGTCAGAGTAAATATTTCAAAGTGTAATATATGCCTTCTTTGGTGGATGAAAGTTCACTAATCCACATGGTCACAACTCAGAAACGCATGTTTCTCGAATCCGTCATGCATGTATCATGAACGGAACCCGGAATGCCATGTTGATGGAATTCATGTAAATTAAATATCTATTAGGTTGAATACACTCCAGAAGTATTCTTCTGTGAAAAATGAACGAATTCGAAACTTGTCTTAGGGAAAGTTTGTGAAAATGTGTACACGAGTCTATATGAAATTATTCCTTTTATAGAGGATGAAAAATCAGTAATCCACATGCTCACAACTCAGGAATGCATGTATGTCGAATCCGTCATGCATGTAACATGTACGGAACACGGAATATCATGTTGAAGGGATCTATTCAAATTACATATCTCTAGGGTAGAATTCGCTCCAAGAGGGTTTTTCTGGGATCAAAGTGTGATTCTTGAAACTGGTGATAGGAGAAGCAACGAAGTCCAAGGAACTATTTCAAAGTGCATAAGTAACTTGTTTGGTGGTTGAAACATCTGTCATGCGCATGTTCACAGCTCAGAAATGCATCTTTGAGGAATCCCTGATGCATGAAACATGTTCGGAATACGGAATGCCATGGTTATGTAAACAATGTAAATTACATGTGTATTGGTGAGAATTCGCTCAAAGAGTGTTTTCTACTGCCAAATGTCCGATTTTAGAACCTGGTGATACAAAAAACTTATGAAGTCAGAGTAAATATTTCAAAGTGTAATATATGCCTTCTTTGGTGGATGAAAGTTCACTAATCCACATGCTCACAACTCAGAAATGCATGTTTCTCGAATCCGTCATGCATGTATCATGTACGGAACCCGGAATGCCATGTTGATGGAATTCATGTAAATTAAATATCTATTAGGTTGAATACACTCCAGAAGTATTCTTCTGTGAAAAATGAACGAATTCGAAACTTGTCTTAGGGAAAGTTTGTGAAAATGTGTACACGAGTCTATATGAAATTATTCCTTTTATAGAGGATGAAAAATCAGTAATCCACATGGTCACAACTCAGAAATGCATGTATGTCGAATCCGTCATGCATGTAACATGTACGGAACACGGAATATCATGTTGAAGGGATCTATTCAAATTACATATCTCTAGGGTAGAATTCGCTCCAAGAGGGTTTATCTGGGATCAAAGTGTGATTCTTGAAACTGGTGATAGGAGAAGCAACGAAGTCCAAGGAACTATTTCAAAGTGCATAAGTAACTTGTTTGGTGGTTGAAACATCTGTCATGCGCATGTTCACAGCTCAGAAATTCATGTTTGAGGAATCCGTGATGCATGAAACATGTTCGGAATACGGAATGCCATGGTTATGTAAACAATGTAAAGTACATGTGTATTGGTGAGAATTCGCTCAAAGAGTGTTTTCTACTGCCAAATGTCCGATGTTAGGACCTGGTGATACAAAAAACTTATGAAGTCAGTGTAAATATTTCAAAGTGTAATATATGCCTTCTTTGGTGGATGAAAGTTCACTAATCCACATGCTCACAACTCAGAAACGCATTTTTCTCGAATCCGTCATGCATGTATCATGTACGGAACCCGGAATGCCATGTTGATGGAATTCATGTAAATTATATATCTATTAGGTTGAATACACTCCAGAAGTATTCTTCTGTGAAAAATGAACGAATTCGAAACTTGTGTTAGGGAAAGCTTGTGAAAATGTGTACACGAGTCTATATGAAATTATTCCTTTTATAGAGGATGAAAAATCAGTAATCCACATGGTCACAACTCAGGAATGCATGTATGTCGAATCCGTCATGCATGTAACATGTACGGAACACGGAATATCATGTTGAAGGAATCTATTCAAATTACATATCTCTAGGGTAGAATTCGCTCCAAGAGGGTTTTCCTGGGATCAAAGTGTGATTCTTGAAACTGGTGATAGGAGAAGCAACGAAGTACAAGGAACTATTTCAAAGTGCATAAGTAACTTGTTTGGTGGTTGAAACATCTGTCATGCGCATGTTCACAGCTCAGAAATGCATGTTTGAGGAATCCCTGATGCATGAAACATGTTCGGAATACGGAATGCCATGGTTATGTAAACAATGTAAATTACATGTGTATTGGAGAGAATTTGTTCAACGAATGTTTTCTACTGCCAAATGTCCGATTTTAGAACCTGGTGATACAAAAAACTTATGAAGTCAGAGTAAATATTTCAAAGTGTAATATATGCCTTCTTTGGTGGATGAAAGTTCACTAATCCACATGCTCACAACTCAGAAACGCATGTTTCTCGAATCCGTCATGCATGTATCATGTACGGAACCCGGAATGCCATGTTGATGGAATTCATGTAAATTAAATATCTATTAGGTTGAATACACTCCAGAAGTATTCTTCTGTGAAAAATGAACGAATTCGAAACTTGTCTTAGGGAAAGCTTGTGAAAATGTGTACACGAGTCTATATGAAATTATTCCTTTTGTAGAGGATGAAAAATCAGTAATCCACATGGTCACAACTCAGGAATGCATGTATGTCGAATCCGTCATGCATGTAACATGTACGGAACACGGAATATCATGTTGAAGGAATCTATTCAAATTACATATCTCTAGGGTAGAATTCGCTCCAAGAGGGTTTTCCTGGGATCAAAGTGTGATTCTTGAAACTGGTGATAGGAGAAGCAACGAAGTCCAAGGAACTAATTCAAAGTGCATAAGTAACTTGTTTGGTGGTTGAAACATCTGTCATGCGCATGTTCACAGCTCAGAAATGCATGTGTGAGGAATCCCTGATGCATGAAACATGTTCGGAATACGGAATGCCATGGTTATGTAAACAATGTAAATTACATGTGTATTGGAGAGAATTTGCTCAACGAATGTTTTCTACTGCCAAATGTCCGATTTTAGAACCTGGTGATACAAAAAACTTATGAAGTCAGAGTAAATATTTCAAAGTGTAATATATGCCTTCTTTGGTGGATGAAAGTTCACTAATCCACATGCTCACAACTCAGAAACGCATGTTTCTCGAATCCGTCATGCATGTATCATGTACGGAACCCGGAATGCCATGTTGATGGAATTCATGTAAATTAAATATCTATTAGGTTGAATACACTCCAGAAGTATTCTTCTGTGAAAAATGAACGAATTCGAAACTTGTGTTAGGGAAAGCTTGTGAAAATGTGTACACGAGTCTATATGAAATTATTCCTTTTGTAGAGGATGAAAAATCAGTAATCCACATGGTCACAACTCAGGAATGCATGTATGTCGAATCCGTCATGCATGTAACATGTACGGAACACGGAATATCATGTTGAAGGAATCTATTCAAATTACATATCTCTAGGGTAGAATTCGCTCCAAGAGGGTTTTCCTGGGATCAAAGTGTGATTCTTGAAACTGGTGATAGGAGAAGCAACGAAGTCCAAGGAACTAATTCAAAGTGCATAAGTAACTTGTTTGGTGGTTGAAACATCTGTCATGCGCATGTTCACAGCTCAGAAATGCATGTTTGAGGAATCCCTGATGCATGAAACATGTTCGGAATACGGAATGCCATGGTTATGTAAACAATGTAAATTACATGTGTATTGGAGAGAATTTGCTCAACGAATGTTTTCTACTGCCAAATGTCCGATTTTAGAACCTGGTGATACAAAAAACTTATGAAGTCAGAGTAAATATTTCAAAGTGTAATATATGCCTTCTTTGGTGGATGAAAGTTCACTAATCCACATGCTCACAACTCAGAAACGCATGTTTCTCGAATCCGTCATGCATGTATCATGTACGGAACCCGGAATGCCATGTTGATGGAATTCATGTAAATTAAATATCTATTAGGTTGAATACACTCCAGAAGTATTCTTCTGTGAAAAATGAACGAATTCGAAACTTGTCTTAGGGAAAGCTTGTGAAAATGTGTACACGAGTCTATATGAAATTATTCCTTTTGTAGAGGATGAAAAATCAGTAATCCACATGGTCACAACTCAGGAATGCATGTATGTCGAATCCGTCATGCATGTAACATGTACGGAACACGGAATATCATGTTGAAGGAATCTATTCAAATTACATATCTCTAGGGTAGAATTCGCTCCAAGAGGGTTTTCCTGGGATCAAAGTGTGATTCTTGAAACTGGTGATAGGAGAAGCAACGAAGTCCAAGGAACTATTTCAAAGTGCATAAGTAACTTGTTTGGTGGTTGAAACATCTGTCATGCGCATGTTCACAGCTCAGAAATGCATGTTTGAGGAATCCCTGATGCATGAAACATGTTCGGAATACGGAATGCCATGGTTATGTAAACAATGTAAATTACATGTGTATTGGAGAGAATTCGCTCAACGAAAGTTTTCTACTGCCAAATGTCCGATTTTAGAACCTGGTGATACAAAAAACTTATGAAGTCAGAGTAAATATTTCAAAGTGTAATATATGCCTTCTTTGGTGGATGAAAGTTCACTAATCCACATGCTCACAACTCAGAAACGCATGTTTCTCGAATCCGTCATGCATGTATCATGTACGGAACCCGGAATGCCATGTTGATGGAATTCATGTAAATTATATATCTATTAGGTTGAATATACTCCAGAATTATTCTTCTGTGAAAAATGAACGAATTCGAAACTTGTCTTAGGGAAAGCTTGTGAAAATGTGTACACGAGTCTATATGAAATTATTCCTTTTATAGAGGATGAAAAATCAGTAATCCACATGGTCACAACTCAGGAATGCATGTATGTCGAATCCGTCATGCATGTAACATGTACGGAACACGGAATATCATGTTGAAGGAATCTATTCAAATTACATATCTCTAGGGTAGAATTCGCTCCAAGAGGGTTTTTCTGGGATCAAAGTGTGATTCTTGAAACTGGTGATAGGAGAAGCAACGAAGTCCAAGGAACTATTTCAAAGTGCATAAGTAACTTGTTTGGTGGTTGAAACATCTGTCATGCGCATGTTCACAGCTCAGAAATGCATGTTTGAGGAATCCGTGATGCATGAAACATGTTCGGAATACGGAATCCCATGGTTATGTAAACAATGTAAATTAATGTGTATTGGTGAGAATTCGCTCAAAGAGTGTTTTCTACTGCCAAATGTCCGATTTTAGAACCTGGTGATACAAAAAACTTATGAAGTCAGAGTAAATATTTCAAAGTGTAATATATGCCTTCTTTGGTGGATGAAAGTTCACTAATCCACATGCTCACAACTCAGAAATGCATGTTTCTCGAATCCGTCATGCATGTATCATGTACGGAACCCGGAATGCCATGTTGATGGAATTCATGTAAATTAAATATCTATTAGGTTGAATACACTCCAGAAGTATTCTTCTGTGAAAAATGAACGAATTCGAAACTTGTCTTAGGGAAAGTTTGTGAAAATGTGTACACGAGTCTATATGAAATTATTCCTTTTATAGAGGATGAAAAATCAGTAATCCACATGCTCACAACTCAGAAATGCATGTATGTCGAATCCGTCATGCATGTAACATGTACGGAACACGGAATATCATGTTGAAGGGATCTATTCAAATTACATATCTCTAGGGTAGAATTCGCTCCAAGAGGGTTTTTCTGGGATCAAAGTGTGATTCTTGAAACTGGTGATAGGAGAAGCAACGAAGTCCAAGGAACTATTTCAAAGTGCATAAGTAACTTGTTTGGTGGTTGAAACATCTGTCATGCGCATGTTCACAGCTCAGAAATGCATGTTTGAGGAATCCGTGATGCATGAAACATGTTCGGAATACGGAATGCCATGGTTATGTAAACAATGTAAAGTACATGTGTATTGGTGAGAATTCGCTCAAAGAGTGTTTTCTACTGCCAAATGTCCGATTTTAGAACCTGGTGATACAAAAAACTTATGAAGTCAGAGTAAATATTTCAAAGTGTAATATATGCCTTCTTTGGTGGATGAAAGTTAACTAATCCACATGGTCACAACTCAGAAACGCATGTTTCTCGAATCCGTCATGCATGTATCATGTACGGAACCCGGAATGCCATGTTGATGGAATTCATGTAAATTATATATCTATTAGGTTGAATACACTCCAGAAGTATTCTTCTGTGAAAAATGAACGAATTCGAAACTTGTGTTAGGGAAAGCTTGTGAAAATGTGTACACGAGTCTATATGAAATTATTCCTTTTATAGAGGATGAAAAATCAGTAATCCACATGGTCACAACTCAGGAATGCATGTATGTCGAATCCGTCATGCATGTAACATGTACGGAACACGGAATATCATGTTGAAGGAATCTATTCAAATTACATATCTCTAGGGTAGAATTCGCTCCAAGAGGGTTTTCCTGGGATCAAAGTGTGATTCTTGAAACTGGTGATAGGAGAAGCAACGAAGTCCAAGGAACTATTTCAAAGTGCATAAGTAACTTGTTTGGTGGTTGAAACATCTGTCATGCGCATGTTCACAGCTCAGAAATGCATGTTTGAGGAATCCCTGATGCATGAAACATGTTCGGAATACGGAATGCCATGGTTATGTAAACAATGTAAATTACATGTGTATTGGAGAGAATTTGCTCAACGAATGTTTTCTACTGCCAAATGTCCGATTTTAGAACCTGGTGATACAAAAAACTTATGAAGTCAGAGTAAATATTTCAAAGTGTAATATATGCCTTCTTTGGTGAATGAAAGTTCACTAATCCACATGGTCACAACTCAGAAACGCATGTTTCTCGAATCCGTCATGCATGTATCATGTACGGAACCCGGAATGCCATGTTGATGGAATTCATGTAAATTATATATCTATTAGGTTGAATACACTCCAGAAGTATTCTTCTGTGAAAAATGAACGAATTCGAAACTTGTCTTAGGGAAAGCTTGTGAAAATGTGTACACGAGTCTATATGAAATTATTCCTTTTATAGAGGATGAAAAATCAGTAATCCACTTGCTCACAACTCAGGAATGCATGTATGTCGAATCCGTCATGCATGTAACATGTACGGAACACGGAATATCATGTTGAAGGAATCTATTCAAATTACATATCTCTAGGGTAGAATTCGCTCCAAGAGGGTTTTTCTGGGATCAAAGTGTGATTCTTGAAACTGGTGATAGGAGAAGCAACGAAGTCCAAGGAACTATTTCAAAGTGCATAAGTAACTTGTTTGGTGGTTGAAACATCTGTCATGCGCATGTTCACAGCTCAGAAATGCATGTTTGAGGAATCCGTGATGCATGAAACATGTTCGGAATACGGAATGCCATGGTTATGTAAACAATGTAAAGTACATGTGTATTGGTGAGAATTCGCTCAAAGAGTGTTTTCTACTGCCAAATGTCCGATTTTAGAACCTGGTGATACAAAAAACTTATGAAGTCAGAGTAAATATTTCAAAGTGTAATATATGCCTTCTTTGGTGGATGAAAGTTCACTAATCCACATGCTCACAACTCAGAAACGCATGTTTCTCGAATCCGTCATGCATGTATCATGTACGGAACCCGGAATGCCATGTTGATGGAATTCATGTAAATTAAATATCTATTAGGTTGAATACACTCCAGAAGTATTCTTCTGTGAAAAATGAACGAATTTGAAACTTGTGTTAGGGAAAGCTTGTGAAAATGTGTACACGAGTCTATATGAAATTATTCCTTTTATAGAGGATGAAAAATCAGTAATCCACATGCTCACAACTCAGGAATGCATGTATGTCGAATCCGTCATGCATGTAACATGTACGAAACACGGAATATCATGTTGAAGGGATCTATTCAAATTACATATCTCTAGGGTAGAATTCGCTCCAAGAGGGTTTTTCTGGGATCAAAGTGTGATTCTTGAAACTGGTGATAGGAGAAGCAACGTAGTCCAAGGAACTATTTCAAAGTGCATAAGTAACTTGTCTGGTGGTTGAAACATCTGTCATGCGCATGTTCACAGCTCAGAAATGCATGTTTGAGGAATCCGTGATGCATGAAACATGTTCGGAATACGGAATGCCATGGTTATGTAAACAATGTAAATTACATGTGTATTGGTGAGAATTCGCTCAAAGAGTGTTTTCCACTGCCAAATGTCTGATTTTAGAACCTGGTGATACAAAAAACTTATGAAGTCAGAGTAAATATTTCAAAGTGTAATATATGCCTTCTTTGGTGGATGAAAGTTCACTAATCCACATGCTCACAACTCAGAAACGCATGTTTCTCGAATCCGTCATGCATGTATCATGTACGGAACCCGGAATGCCATGTTGATGGAATTCATGTAAATTATATATCTATTAGGTTGAATACACTCCAGAAGTATTCTTCTGTGAAAAATGAACGAATTCGAAACTTGTCTTAGGGAAAGCTTGTGAAAATGTGTACACGAGTCTATATGAAATTATTACTTTTATAGAGGATGAAAAATCAGTAATCTACATGGTCACAACTCAGGAATGCATGTTTGTCGAATCCGTCATGCATGTAACATGTACGGAACACGGAATATCATGTTGAAGGAATCTATTCAAATTACATATCTCTAGGGTAGAATTCGCTCCAAGAGGGTTTTTCTGGGATCAAAGTGTGATTCTTGAAACTGGTGATAGGAGAAGCAACGAAGTCCAAGGAACTATTTCAAAGTGCATAAGTAACTTGTTTGGTGGTTGAAACATCTGTCATGCGCATGTTCACAGCTCAGAAATGCATGTTTGAGGAATCCGTGATGCATGAAACATGTTCGGAATACGGAATGCCATGGTTATGTAAACAATGTAAAGTACATGTGTATTGATGAGAATTCGCTCAAAGAGTGTTTTCTACTGCCAAATGTCCGATTTTAGAACCTGGTGATACAAAAAACTTATGAAGTCAGAGTAAATATTTCAAAGTGTAATATATGCCTTCTTTGGTGGATGAAAGTTCACTAATCCACATGCTCACAACTCAGAAACGCATGTTTCTCGAATCCGTCATGCATGTATCATGTACGGAACCCGGAATGCCATGTTGATGGAATTCATGTAAATTAAATATCTATTAGGTTGAATACACTCCAGAAGTATTCTTCTGTGAAAAATGAACGAATTCGAAACTTGTCTTAGGGAAAGTTTGTGAAAATGTGTACACGAGTCTATATGAAATTATTCCTTTTATAGAGGATGAAAAATCAGTAATCCACATGCTCACAACTCAGGAATGCATGTATGTCGAATCCGTCATGCATGTAACATGTACGAAACACGGAATATCATGTTGAAGGGATCTATTCAAATTACATATCTCTAGGGTAGAATTCGCTCCAAGAGGGTTTTTCTGGGATCAAAGTGTGATTCTTGAAACTGGTGATAGGAGAAGCAACGAAGTCCAAGGAACTATTTCAAAGTGCATAAGTAACTTGTTTGGTGGTTGAAACATCTGTCATGCGCATGTTCACAGCTCAGAAATGCATGTTTGAGGAATCCGTGATGCATGAAACATGTTCGGAATACGGAATGCCATGGTTATGTAAACAATGTAAATTACATGTGTATTGGTGAGAATTCGCTCAAAGAGTGTTTTCCACTGCCAAATGTCCGATTTTAGAACCTGGTGATACAAAAAACTTATGAAGTCAGAGTAAATATTTCAAAGTGTAATATATGCCTTCTTTGGTGGATGAAAGTTCACTAATCCACATGCTCACAACTCAGAAACGCATGTTTCTCGAATCCGTCATGCATGTATCATGTACGGAACCCGGAATGCCATGTTGATGGAATTCATGTAAATTATATATCTATTAGGTTGAATACACTCCAGAAGTATTCTTCTGTGAAAAATGAACGAATTCGAAACTTGTCTTAGGGAAAGCTTGTGAAAATGTGTACACGAGTCTATATGAAATTATTACTTTTATAGAGGATGAAAAATCAGTAATCTACATGGTCACAACTCAGGAATGCATGTTTGTCGAATCCGTCATGCATGTAACATGTACGGAACACGGAATATCATGTTGAAGGAATCTATTCAAATTACATATCTCTAGGGTAGAATTCGCTCCAAGAGGGTTTTTCTGGGATCAAAGTGTGATTCTTGAAACTGGTGATAGGAGAAGCAACGAAGTCCAAGGAACTATTTCAAAGTGCATAAGTAACTTGTTTGGTGGTTGAAACATCTGTCATGCGCATGTTCACAGCTCAGAAATGCATGTTTGAGGAATCCGTGATGCATGAAACATGTTCGGAATACGGAATGCCATGGTTATGTAAACAATGTAAAGTACATGTGTATTGGTGAGAATTCGCTCAAAGAGTGTTTTCTACTGCCAAATGTCCGATTTTAGAACCTGGTGATACAAAAAACTTATGAAGTCAGAGTAAATATTTCAAAGTGTAATATATGCCTTCTTTGGTGGATGAAAGTTCACTAATCCACATGCTCACAACTCAGAAACGCATGTTTCTCGAATCCGTCATGCATGTATCATGTACGGAACCCGGAATGCCATGTTGATGGAATTCATGTAAATTAAATATCTATTAGGTTGAATACACTCCAGAAGTATTCTTCTGTGAAAAATGAACGAATTCGAAACTTGTCTTAGGGAAAGTGTGTGAAAATGTGTACACGAGTCTATATGAAATTATTCCTTTTATAGAGGATGAAAAATCAGTAATCCACATGCTCACAACTCAGGAATGCATGTATGTCGAATCCGTCATGCATGTAACATGTACGAAACACGGAATATCATGTTGAAGGGATCTATTCAAATTACATATCTCTAGGGTAGAATTCGCTCCAAGAGGGTTTTTCTGGGATCAAAGTGTGATTCTTGAAACTGGTGATAGGAGAAGCAACGAAGTCCAAGGAACTATTTCAAAGTGCATAAGTAACTTGTTTGGTGGTTGAAACATCTGTCATGCGCATGTTCACAGCTCAGAAATGCATGTTTGAGGAATCCCTGATGCATGAAACATGTTCGGATTACGGAATGCCATGGTTATGTAAACAATGTAAAGTACATGTGTATTGGTGAGAATTCGCTCAAAGAGTGTTTTCTACTGCCAAATGTCCGATTTTAGAACCTGGTGATACAAAAAACTTATGAAGTCAGAGTAAATATTTCAAAGTGTAATATATGCCTTCTTTGGTGGATGAAAGTTCACTAATCCACATGCTCACAACTCAGAAACGCATGTTTCTCGAATCCGTCATGCATGTATCATGTACGGAACCCGGAATGCCATGTTGATGGAATTCATGTAAATTATATATCTATTAGGTTGAATACACTCCAGAACTATTCTTCTGTGAAAAATGAACGAATTCGAAACTTGTCTTAGGGAAAGCTTGTGAAAATGTGTACACGAGTCTATATGAAATTATTCCTTTTGTAGAGGATGAAAAATCAGTAATCCACATGGTCACAACTCAGGAATGCATGTATGTCGAATCCGTCATGCATGTAACATGTACGGAACACGGAATATCATGTTGAAGGAATCTATTCAAATTACATATCTCTAGGGTAGAATTCGCTCCAAGAGGGTTTTCCTGGGATCAAAGTGTGATTCTTGAAACTGGTGATAGGAGAAGCAACGAAGTCCAAGGAACTATTTCAAAGTGCATAAGTAACTTGTTTGGTGGTTGAAACATCTGTCATGCGCATGTTCACAGCTCAGAAATGCATGTTTGAGGAATCCCTGATGCATGAAACATGTTCGGAATACGGAATGCCATGGTTATGTAAACAATGAAAATTACATGTGTATTGGTGAGAATTCGCTCAACGAGTGTTTTCTACTGCCAAATGTCCGATTTTAGAACCTGGTGATACAAAAAACTTATGAAGTCAGAGTAAATATTTCAAAGTGTAATATATGCCTTCTTTGGTGGATGAAAGTTCACTAATCCACATGCTCACAACTCAGAAACGCATGTTTCTCGAATCCGTCATGCATGTATCATGTACGGAACCCGGAATGCCATGTTGATGGAATTCATGTAAATTAAATATCTATTAGGTTGAATACACTCCAGAAGTATTCTTCTGTGAAAAATGAACGAATTCGAAACTTGTCTTAGGGAAAGTTTGTGAAAATGTGTACACGAGTCTATATGAAATTATTCCTTTTATAGAGGATGAAAAATCAGTAATCCACATGCTCACAACTCAGGAATGCATGTATGTCGAATCCGTCATGCATGTAACATGTACGGAACACGGAATATCATGTTGAAGGGATCTATTCAAATTACATATCTCTAGGGTAGAATTCGCTCCAAGAGGGTTTTTCTGGGATCAAAGTGTGATTCTTGAAACTGGTGATAGGAGAAGCAACGAAGTCCAAGGAACTATTTCAAAGTGCATAAGTAACTTGTTTGGTGGTTGAAACATCTGTCACGCGCATGTTCACAGCTCAGAAATGCATGTTTGAGGAATCCGTGATGCATGAAACATGTTCGGAATACGGAATGCCATGGTGATGTAAACAATGTAAAGTACATGTGTATTGGTGAGAATTCGCTCAAAGAGTGTTTTCTACTGCCAAATGTCCGATTTTAGAACCTGGTGATACAAAAAACTTATGAAGTCAGAGTAAATATTTCAAAGTGTAATATATGCCTTCTTTGGTGGATGAAAGTTCACTAATCCACATGCTCACAACTCAGAAACGCATGTTTCTCGAATCCGTCATGCATGTATCATGTACGGAACCCGGAATGCCATGTTGATGGAATTCATGTAAATTATATATCTATTAGGTTGAATACACTCCAGAAGTATTCTTCTGTGAAAAATGAACGAATTCGAAACTTGTCTTAGGGAAAGCTTGTGAAAATGTGTACACGAGTCTATATGAAATTATTCCTTTTGTAGAGGATGAAAAATCAGTAATCCACATGGTCACAATTCAGGAATGCATGTATGTCGAATCCGTCATGCATGTAACATGTACGGAACACGGAATATCATGTTGAAGGAATCTATTCAAATTTCATATCTCTAGGGTAGAATTCGCTCCAAGAGGGTTTTCCTGGGATCAAAGTGTGATTCTTGAAACTGGTGATAGGAGAAGCAACGAAGTCCAAGGAACTATTTCAAAGTGCATAAGTAACTTGTTTGGTGATTGAAACATCTGTCATGCGCATGTTCACAGCTCAGAAATGCATGTTTGAGGAATCCGTGATGCATGAAACATGTTCGGAATACGGAATGCCATGGTTATGTAAACAATGTAAAGTACATGTGTATTGGTGAGAATTCGCTCAAAGAGTGTTTTCTACTGCCAAATGTCCGATTTTAGAGCCTGGTGATACAAAAAACTTATGAAGTCAGAGTAAATATTTCAAAGTGTAATATATGCCTTCTTTGGTGGATGAAAGTTCACTAATCCACATGCTCACAACTCAGAAACGCATGTTTCTCGAATCCGTCATGCATGTATCATGTACGGAACCCGGAATGCCATGTTGATGGAATTCATGTAAATTATATATCTATTAGGTTGAATACACTCCAGAAGTATTCTTCTGTGAAAAATGAACGAATTCGAAACTTGTCTTAGGGAAAGCTTGTGAAAATGTGTACACGAGTCTATATGAAATTATTCCTTTTATAGAGGATGAAAAATCAGTAATCCACATGGTCACAACTCAGGAATGCATGTATGTCGAATCCGTCATGCATGTAACATGTACGGAACACGGAATATCATGTTGAAGGAATCTATTCAAATTACATATCTCTAGGGTAGAATTCACTCCAAGAGGGTTTTCCTGAGATCAAAGTGTGATTCTTGAAACTGGTGATAGGAGAAGCAACGAAGTCCAAGGAACTATTTCAAAGTGCATAAGTAACTTGTTTGGTGGTTGAAACATCTGTCATGCGCATGTTCACAGCTCAGAAATGCATGTTTGAGGAATCCCTGATGCATGAAACATGTTCGGAATACGGAATGCCATGGTTATGTAAACAATGTAATTTACATGTGTATTGGTGAGAATTCGCTCAAAGAGTGTTTTCTACTGCCAAATGTCCGATTTTAGAACCTGGTGATACAAAAAACTTATGAAGTCAGAGTAAATATTTCAAAGTGTAATATATGCCTTCTTTGGTGGATGAAAGTTCACTAATCCACATGCTCACAACTCAGAAAGGCATGTTTCTCGAATCCGTCATGCATGTATCATGTACGGAACCCGGAATGCCATGTTGATGGAATTCATGTAAATTAAATATCTATTAGGTTGAATACACTCCAGAAGTATTCTTCTGTGAAAAATGAACGAATTCGAAACTTGTCTTAGGGAAAGTTTGTGAAAATGTGTACACGAGTCTATATGAAATTATTCCTTTTATAGAGGATGAAAAATCAGTAATCCACATGGTCACAACTCAGAAATGCATGTATGTCGAATCCGTCATGCATGTAACATGTACGGAACACGGAATATCATGTTGAAGGGATCTATTCAAATTACATATCTCTAGGGTAGAATTCGCTCCAAGAGGGTTTTTCTGGGATCAAAGTGTGATTCTTGAAACTGGTGATAGGAGAAGCAACGAAGTCCAAGGAACTATTTCAAAGTGCATAAGTAACTTGTTTGGTGGTTGAAACATCTGTCATGCGCATGTTCACAGCTCAGAAATTCATGTTTGAGGAATCCGTGATGCATGAAACATGTTCGGAATACGGAATGCCATGGTTATGTAAACAATGTAAAGTACATGTGTATTGGTGAGAATTCGCTCAAAGAGTGTTTTCTACTGCCAAATGTCCGATGTTAGAACCTGGTGATACAAAAAACTTATGAAGTCAGAGTAAATATTTCAAAGTGTAATATATGCCTTCTTTGGTGGATGAAAGTTCACTAATCCACATGCTCACAACTCAGAAACGCATGTTTCTCGAATCCGTCATGCATGTATCATGTACGGAACCCGGAATGCCATGTTGATGGAATTCATGTAAATTATATATCTATTAGGTTGAATACACTCCAGAAGTATTCTTCTGTGAAAAATGAACGAATTCGAAACTTGTGTTAGGGAAAGCTTGTGAAAATGTGTACACGAGTCTATATGAAATTATTCCTTTTATAGAGGATGAAAAATCAGTAATCCACATGGTCACAACTCAGGAATGCATGTATGTCGAATCCGTCATGCATGTAACATGTACGGAACACGGAATATCATGTTGAAGGAATCTATTCAAATTACATATCTCTAGGGTAGAATTCGCTCCAAGAGGGTTTTCCTGGGATCAAAGTGTGATTCTTGAAACTGGTGATAGGAGAAGCAACGAAGTACAAGGAACTATTTCAAAGTGCATAAGTAACTTGTTTGGTGGTTGAAACATCTGTCATGCGCATGTTCACAGCTCAGAAATGCATGTTTGAGGAATCCCTGATGCATGAAACATGTTCGGAATACGGAATGCCATGGTTATATAAACAATGTAAATTACATGTGTATTGGAGAGAATTTGCTCAACGAATGTTTTCTACTGCCAAATGTCCGATTTTAGAACCTGGTGATACAAAAAACTTATGAAGTCAGAGTAAATATTTCAAAGTGTAATATATGCCTTCTTTGGTGGATGAAAGTTCACTAATCCACATGCTCACAACTCAGAAACGCATGTTTCTCGAATCCGTCATGCATGTATCATGTACGGAACCCGGAATGCCATGTTGATGGAATTCATGTAAATTAAATATCTATTAGGTTGAATACACTCCAGAAGTATTCTTCTGTGAAAAATGAACGAATTCGAAACTTGTCTTAAGGAAAGCTTGTGAAAATGTGTACACGAGTCTATATGAAATTATTCCTTTTGTAGAGGATGAAAAATCAGTAATCCACATGGTCACAACTCAGGAATGCATGTATGTCGAATCCGTCATGCATGTAACATGTACGGAACACGGAATATCATGTTGAAGGAATCTATTCAAATTACATATCTCTAGGGTAGAATTCGCTCCAAGAGGGTTTTCCTGGGATCAAAGTGTGATTCTTGAAACTGGTGATAGGAGAAGCAACGAAGTCCAAGGAACTATTTCAAAGTGCATAAGTAACTTGTTTGGTGATTGAAACATCTGTCATGCGCATGTTCACAGCTCAGAAATGCATGTTTGAGGAATCCCTGATGCATGAAACATGTTCGGAATACGGAATGCCATGGTTATGTAAACAATGTAAATTACATGTGTATTGGAGAGAATTCGCTCAACGAAAGTTTTCTACTGCCAAATGTCCGATTTTAGAACCTGGTGATACAAAAAACTTATGAAGTCAGAGTAAATATTTCAAAGTGTAATATATGCCTTCTTTGGTGGATGAAAGTTCACTAATCCACATGCTCACAACTCAGAAACGCATGTTTCTCGAATCCGTCATGCATGTATCATGTACGGAACCCGGAATGCCATGTTGATGGAATTCATGTAAATTATATATCTATTAGGTTGAATACACTCCAGAAGTATTCTTCTGTGAAAAATGAACGAATTCGAAACTTGTCTTAGGGAAAGCTTGTGAAAATGTGTACACGAGTCTATATGAAATTATTCCTTTTATAGAGGATGAAAAATCAGTAATCCACATGGTCACAACTCAGGAATGCATGTATGTCGAATCCGTCATGCATGTAACATGTACGGAACACGGAATATCATGTTGAAGGAATCTATTCAAATTACATATCTCTAGGGTAGAATTCGCTCCAAGAGGGTTTTCCTGGGATCAAAGTGTGATTCTTGAAACTGGTGATAGGAGAAGCAACGAAGTCCAAGGAACTATTTCAAAGTGCATAAGTAACTTGTTTGGTGGTTGAAACATCTGTCATGCGCATGTTCACAGCTCAGAAATGCATGTTTGAGGAATCCCTGATGCATGAAACATGTTCGGAATACGGAATGCCATGGTTATGTAAACAATGTAAATTACATGTGTATTGGAGAGAATTTGCTCAACGAATGTTTTCTACTGCCAAATGTCCGATTTTAGAACCTGGTGATACAAAAAACTTATGAAGTCAGAGTAAATATTTCAAAGTGTAATATATGCCTTCTTTGGTGGATGAAAGTTCACTAATCCACATGGTCACAACTCAGAAACGCATGTTTCTCGAATCCGTCATGCATGTATCATGTACGGAACCCGGAATGCCATGTTGATGGAATTCATGTAAATTATATATCTATTAGGTTGAATACACTCCAGAAGTATTCTTCTGTGAAAAATGAACGAATTCGAAACTTGTCTTAGGGAAAGCTTGTGAAAATGTGTACACGAGTCTATATGAAATTATTCCTTTTGTAGAGGATGAAAAATCAGTAATCCACATGCTCACAACTCAGGAATGCATGTATGTCGAATCCGTCATGCATGTAACATGTACGGAACACGGAATATCATGTTGAAGGAATCTATTCAAATTACATATCTCTAGGGTAGAATTCGCTCCAAGAGGGTTTTTCTGGGATCAAAGTGTGATTCTTGAAACTGGTGATAGGAGAAGCAACGAAGTCCAAGGAACTATTTCAAAGTGCATAAGTAACTTGTTTGGTGGTTGAAACATCTGTCATGCGCATGTTCACAGCTCAGAAATGCATGTTTGAGGAATCCGTGATGCATGAAACATGTTCGGAATACGGAATGCCATGGTTATGTAAACAATGTAAAGTACATGTGTATTGGTGAGAATTCGCTCAAAGAGTGTTTTCTACTGCCAAATGTCCGATTTTAGAACCTGGTGATACAAAAAACTTATGAAGTCAGAGTAAATATTTCAAAGTGTAATATATGCCTTCTTTGGTGGATGAAAGTTCACTAATCCACATGCTCACAACTCAGAAACGCATGTTTCTCGAATCCGTCATGCATGTATCATGTACGGAACCCGGAATGCCATGTTGATGGAATTCATGTAAATTATATATCTATTAGGTTGAATACACTCCAGAAGTATTCTTCTGTGAAAAATGAACGAATTCGAAACTTGTGTTAGGGAAAGCTTGTGAAAATGTGTACACGAGTCTATATGAAATTATTCCTTTTATAGAGGATGAAAAATCAGTAATCCACATGGTCACAACTCAGGAATGCATGTATGTCGAATCCGTCATGCATGTAACATGTACGGAACACGGAATATCATGTTGAAGGACTCTATTCAAATTACATATCTCTAGGGTAGAATTCGCTCCAAGAGGGTTTTTCTGGGATCAAAGTGTGATTCTTGAAACTGGTGATAGGAGAAGCAACGAAGTCCAAGGAACTATTTCAAAGTGCATAAGTAACTTGTTTGGTGGTTGAAACATCTGTCATGCGCATGTTCACAGCTCAGAAATGCATGTTTGAGGAATCCGTGATGCATGAAACATGTTCGGAATACGGAATGCCATGGTTATGTAAACAATGTAAATTACATGTGTATTGGTGAGAATTCGCTCAACGAGTGTTTTCTACTGCCAAATGTCCGATTTTAGAACCTGGTGATACAAAAAACTTATGAAGTCAGAGTAAATATTTCAAAGTGTAATATATGCCTTCTTTGGTGGATGAAAGTTCACTAATCCACATGCTCACAACTCAGAAACGCATGTTTCTCGAATCCGTCATGCATGTATCATGTACGGAAACCGGAATGCCATGTTGATGGAATTCATGTAAATTAAATATCTATTAGGTTGAATACACTCCAGAAGTATTCTTCTGTGAAAAATGAACGAATTCGAAACTTGTCTTAGGGAAAGCTTGTGAAAATGTGTACACGAGTCTATATGAAATTATTCCTTTTATAGAGGATGAAAAATCAGTAATCCACATGCTCACAACTCAGGAATGCATGTATGTCGAATCCGTCATGCATGTAACATGTACGGAACACGGAATATCATGTTGAAGGGATCTATTCAAATTACATATCTCTAGGGTAGAATTCGCTCCAAGAGGGTTTTTCTGGGATCAAAGTGTGATTCTTGAAACTGGTGATAGGAGAAGCAACGAAGTCCAAGGAACTATTTCAAAGTGCATAAGTAACTTGTTTGGTGGTTGAAACATCTGTCACGCGCATGTTCACAGCTCAGAAATGCATGTTTGAGGAATCCGTGATGCATGAAACATGTTCGGAATACGGAATGCCATGGTGATGTAAACAATATAAAGTACATGTGTATTGGTGGGAATTCGCTCAAAGAGTGTTTTCTACTGCCAAATGTCCGATTTTAGAACCTGGTGATACAAAAAACTTATGAAGTCAGAGTAAATATTTCAAAGTGTAATATATGCCTTCTTTGGTGGATGAAAGTTCACTAATCCACATGCTCACAACTCAGAAACGCATGTTTCTCGAATCCGTCATGCATGTATCATGTACGGAACCCGGAATGCCATGTTGATGGAATTCATGTAAATTATATATCTATTAGGTTGAATACACTCCAGAAGTATTCTTCTGTGAAAAATGAACGAATTCGAAACTTGTCTTAGGGAAAGCTTGTGAAAATGTGTACACGAGTCTATATGAAATTATTCCTTTTGTAGAGGATGAAAAATCAGTAATCCACATGGTCACAACTCAGGAATGCATGTATGTCGAATCCGTCATGCATGTAACATGTACGGAACACGGAATATCATGTTGAAGGAATCTATTCAAATTACATATCTCTAGGGTAGAATTCGCTCCAAGAGGGTTTTCCTGGGATCAAAGTGTGATTCTTGAAACTGGTGATAGGAGAAGCAACGAAGTCCAAGGAACTATTTCAAAGTGCATAAGTAACATGTTTGGTGGTTGAAACATCTGTCATGCGCATGTTCACAGCTCAGAAATGCATGTTTGAGGAATCCCTGATGCATGAAACATGTTCGGAATACGGAATGCCATGGTTATGTAAACAATGTAAATTACATGTGTATTGGAGAGAATTCGCTCAACGAAAGTTTTCTACTGCCAAATGTCCGATTTTAGACCCTGGTGATACAAAAAACTTATGAAGTCAGAGTAAATATTTCAAAGTGTAATATATGCCTTCTTTGGTGGATGAAAGTTCACTAATCCACATGCTCACAACTCAGAAACGCATGTTTCTCGAATCCGTCATGCATGTATCATGTACGGAACCCGGAATGCCATGTTGATGGAATTCATGTAAATTATATATCTATTAGGTTGAATACACTCCAGAAGTATTCTTCTGTGAAAAATGAACGAATTCGAAACTTGTGTTAGGGAAAGCTTGTGAAAATGTGTACACGAGTCTATATGAAATTATTCCTTTTATAGAGGATGAAAAATCAGTAATCCACATGCTCACAACTCAGGAATGCATGTATGTCGAATCCGTCATGCATGTAACATGTACGGAACACGCAATATCATGTTGAAGGAATCTATTCAAATTACATATCTCTAGGGTAGAATTCGCTCCAAGAGGGTTTTTCTGGGATCAAAGTGTGATTCTTGAAACTGGTGATAGGAGAAGCAACGAAGTCCAAGGAACTATTTCAAAGTGCATAAGTAACTTGTTTGGTGGTTGAAACATCTGTCATGCGCATGTTCACAGCTCAGAAATGCATGTTTGAGGAATCCGTGATGCATGAAACATGTTCGGAATACGGAATGCCATGGTTATGTAAACAATGTAAATTACATGTGTATTGGTGAGAATTCGCTCAACGAGTGTTTTCTACTGCCAAATGTCCGATTTTAGAACCTGGTGATACAAAAAACTTATGAAGTCAGAGTAAATATTTCAAAGTGTAATATATGCCTTCTTTGGTGGATGAAAGTTCACTAATCCACATGCTCACAACTCAGAAACGCATGTTTCTCGAATCCGTCATGCATGTATCATGTACGGAACCCGGAATGCCATGTTGATGGAATTCATGTAAATTAAATATCTATTAGGTTGAATACACTCCAGAAGTATTCTTCTGTGAAAAATGAACGAATTCGAAACTTGTCTTAGGGAAAGTTTGTGAAAATGTGTACACGAGTCTATATGAAATTATTCCTTTTATAGAGGATGAAAAATCAGTAATCCACATGCTCACAACTCAGGAATGCATGTATGTCGAATCCGTCATGCATGTAACATGTACGGAACACGGAATATCATGTTGAAGGGATCTATTCAAATTACATATCTCTAGGGTAGAATTCGCTCCAAGAGGGTTTTTCTGGGATCAAAGTGTGATTCTTGAAACTGGTGATAGGAGAAGCAACGAAGTCCAAGGAACTATTTCAAAGTGCATAAGTAACTTGTTTGGTGGTTGAAACATCTGTCACGCGCATGTTCACAGCTCAGAAATGCATGTTTGAGGAATCCGTGATGCATGAAACATGTTCGGAATACGGAATGCCATGGTGATGTAAACAATGTAAAGTACATGTGTATTGGTGAGAATTCGCTCAAAGAGTGTTTTCTACTGCCAAATGTCCGATTTTAGAACCTGGTGATACAAAAAACTTATGAAGTCAGAGTAAATATTTCAAAGTGTAATATATGCCTTCTTTGGTGGATGAAAGTTCACTAATCCACATGCTCACAACTCAGAAACGCATGTTTCTCGAATCCGTCATGCATGTATCATGTACGGAACCCGGAATGCCATGTTGATGGAATTCATGTAAATTATATATCTATTAGGTTGAATACACTCCAGAAGTATTCTTCTGTGAAAAATGAACGAATTCGAAACTTGTCTTAGGGAAAGCTTGTGAAAATGTGTACACGAGTCTATATGAAATTATTCCTTTTGTAGAGGATGAAAAATCAGTAATCCACATGGTCACAACTCAGGAATGCATGTATGTCGAATCCGTCATGCATGTAACATGTACGGAACACGGAATATCATGTTGAAGGAATCTATTCAAATTACATATCTCTAGGGTAGAATTCGCTCCAAGAGGGTTTTCCTGGGATCAAAGTGTGATTCTTGAAACTGGTGATAGGAGAAGCAACGAAGTCCAAGGAACTATTTCAAAGTGCATAAGTAACTTGTTTGGTGATTGAAACATCTGTCATGCGCATGTTCACAGCTCAGAAATGCATGTTTGAGGAATCCGTGATGCATGAAACATGTTCGGAATACGGAATGCCATGGTTATGTAAACAATGTAAAGTACATGTGTATTGGTGAGAATTCGCTCAAAGAGTGTTTTCTACTGCCAAATGTCCGATTTTAGAACCTGGTGATACAAAAAACTTATGAAGTCAGAGTAAATATTTCAAAGTGTAATATATGCCTTCTTTGGTGGATGAAAGTTCACTAATCCACATGCTCACAACTCAGAAACGCATGTTTCTCGAATCCGTCATGCATGTATCATGTACGGAACCCGGAATGCCATGTTGATGGAATTCATGTAAATTATATATCTATTAGGTTGAATACACTCCAGAAGTATTCTTCTGTGATAAATGAACGAATTCGAAACTTGTCTTAGGGAAAGCTTGTGAAAATGTGTACACGAGTCTATATGAAATTATTCCTTTTGTACAGGATGAAAAATCAGTAATCCACATGGTCACAACTCAGGAATGCATGTATGTCGAATCCGTCATGCATGTAACATGTACGGAACACGGAATATCATGTTGAAGGAATCTATTCAAATTACATATCTCTAGGGTAGAATTCGCTCCAAGAGGGTTTTCCTGAGATCAAAGTGTGATTCTTGAAACTGGTGATAGGAGAAGCAACGAAGTCCAAGGAACTATTTCAAAGTGCATAAGTAACTTGTTTGGTGGTTGAAACATCTGTCATGCGCATGTTCACAGCTCAGAAATGCATGTTTGAGGAATCCCTGATGCATGAAACATGTTCGGAATACGGAATGCCATGGTTATGTAAACAATGTAAATTACATGTGTATTGGAGAGAATTTGCTCAACGAATGTTTTGTACTGCCAAATGTCCGATTTTAGAACCTGGTGATACAAAAAACTTATGAAGTCAGAGTAAATATTTCAAAGTGTAATATATGCCTTCTTTGGTGGATGAAAGTTCACTAATCCACATGGTCACAACTCAGAAACGCATGTTTCTCGAATCCGTCATGCATGTATCATGTACGGAACCCGGAATGCCATGTTGATGGAATTCATGTAAATTAAATATCTATTAGGTTGAATACACTCCAGAAGTATTCTTCTGTGAAAAATGAACGAATTCGAAACTTGTCTTAGGGAAAGTTTGTGAAAATGTGTACACGAGTCTATATGAAATTATTCCTTTTATAGAGGATGAAAAATCAGTAATCCACATGCTCACAACTCAGGAATGCATGTATGTCGAATCCGTCATGCATGTAACATGTACGGAACACGGAATATCATGTTGAAGGGATCTATTCAAATTACATATCTCTAGGGTAGAATTCGCTCCAAGAGGGTTTTTCTGGGATCAAAGTGTGATTCTTGAAACTGGTGATAGGAGAAGCAACGAAGTCCAAGGAACTATTTCAAAGTGCATAAGTAACTTGTTTGGTGGTTGAAACATCTGTCATGCGCATGTTCACAGCTCAGAAATGCATGTTTGAGGAATCCGTGATGCATGAAACATGTTCGGAATACGGAATGCCATGGTTATGTAAACAATGTAAATTACATGTGTATTGGTGAGAATTCGCTCAAAGAGTGTTTTCTACTGCCAAATGTCCGATTTTAGAACCTGGTGATACAAAAAACTTATGAAGTCAGAGTAAATATTTCAAAGTGTAATATATGCCTTCTTTGGTGGATGAAAGTTCACTAATCCACATGCTCACAACTCAGAAACGCATGTTTCTCGAATCCGTCATGCATGTATCATGTACGGAACCCGGAATGCCATGTTGATGGAATTCATGTAAATTATATATCTATTAGGTTGAATACACTCCAGAAGTATTCTTCTGTGAAAAATGAACGAATTCGAAACTTGTCTTAGGGAAAGCTTGTGAAAATGTGTACACGAGTCTATATGAAATTATTCCTTTTGTAGAGGATGAAAAATCAGTAATCCACATGGTCACAACTCAGGAATGCATGTATGTCGAATCCGTCATGCATGTAACATGTACGGAACACGGAATATCATGTTGAAGGAATCTATTCAAATTACATATCTCTAGGGTAGAATTCGCTCCAAGAGGGTTTTCCTGGGATCAAAGTGTGATTCTTGAAACTGGTGATAGGAGAAGCAACGAAGTCCAAGGAACTATTTCAAAGTGCATAAGTAACATGTTTGGTGGTTGAAACATCTGTCATGCGCATGTTCACAGCTCAGAAATGCATGTTTGAGGAATCCCTGATGCATGAAACATGTTCGGAATACGGAATGCCATGGTTATGTAAACAATGTAAATTACATGTGTATTGGAGAGAATTCGCTCAACGAAAGTTTTCTACTGCCAAATGTCCGATTTTAGACCCTGGTGATACAAAAAACTTATGAAGTCAGAGTAAATATTTCAAAGTGTAATATATGCCTTCTTTGGTGGATGAAAGTTCACTAATCCACATGCTCACAACTCAGAAACGCATGTTTCTCGAATCCGTCATGCATGTATCATGTACGGAACCCGGAATGCCATGTTGATGGAATTCATGTAAATTATATATCTATTAGGTTGAATACACTCCAGAAGTATTCTTCTGTGAAAAATGAACGAATTCGAAACTTGTGTTAGGGAAAGCTTGTGAAAATGTGTACACGAGTCTATATGAAATTATTCCTTTTATAGAGGATGAAAAATCAGTAATCCACATGGTCACAACTCAGGAATGCATGTATGACGAATCCGTCATGCATGTAACATGTACGGAACACGGAATATCATGTTGAAGGACTCTATTCAAATTACATATCTCTAGGGTAGAGTTCGCTCCAAGAGGGTTTTTCTGGGATCAAAGTGTGATTCTTGAAACTGGTGATAGGAGAAGCAACGAAGTCCAAGGAACTATTTCAAAGTGCATAAGTAACTTGTTTGGTGGTTGAAACATCTGTCATGCGCATGTTCACAGCTCAGAAATGCATGTTTGAGGAATCCGTGATGCATGAAACATGTTCGGAATACGGAATGCCATGGTTATGTAAACAATGTAAAGTACATGTGTATTGGTGAGAATTCGCTCAACGAGTGTTTTCTACTGCCAAATGTCCGATTTTAGAACCTGGTGATACAAAAAACTTATGAAGTCAGAGTAAATATTTCAAAGTGTAATATATGCCTTCTTTGGTGGATGAAAGTTCACTAATCCACATGCTCACAACTCAGAAACGCATGTTTCTCGAATCCGTCATGCATGTATCATGTACGGAACCCGGAATGCCATGTTGATGGAATTCATGTAAATTAAATATCTATTAGGTTGAATACACTCCAGAAGTATTCTTCTGTGAAAAATGAACGAATTCGAAACTTGTCTTAGGGAAAGTTTGTGAAAATGTGTACACGAGTCTATATGAAATTATTCCTTTTATAGAGGATGAAAAATCAGTAATCCACATGCTCACAACTCAGGAATGCATGTATGTCGAATCCGTCATGCATGTAACATGTACGGAACACGGAATATCATGTTGAAGGGATCTATTCAAATTACATATCTCTAGGGTAGAATTCGCTCCAAGAGGGTTTTTCTGGGATCAAAGTGTGATTCTTGAAACTGGTGATAGGAGAAGCAACGAAGTCCAAGGAACTATTTCAAAGTGCATAAGTAACTTGTTTGGTGGTTGAAACATCTGTCACGCGCATGTTCACAGCTCAGAAATGCATGTTTGAGGAATCCGTGATGCATGAAACATGTTCGGAATACGGAATGCCATGGTGATGTAAACAATGTAAAGTACATGTGTATTGGTGAGAATTCGCTCAAAGAGTGTTTTCTACTGCCAAATGTCCGATTTTAGAACCTGGTGATACAAAAAACTTATGAAGTCAGAGTAAATATTTCAAAGTGTAATATATGCCTTCTTTGGTGGATGAAAGTTCACTAATCCACATGCTCACAACTCAGAAACGCATGTTTCTCGAATCCGTCATGCATGTATCATGTACGGAACCCGGAATGCCATGTTGATGGAATTCATGTAAATTAAATATCTATTAGGTTGAATACACTCCAGAAGTATTCTTCTGTGAAAAATGAACGAATTCGAAACTTGTCTTAGGGAAAGTTTGTGAAAATGTGTACACGAGTCTATATGAAATTATTCCTTTTATAGAGGATGAAAAATCAGTAATCCACATGCTCACAACTCAGGAATGCATGTATGTCGAATCCGTCATGCATGTAACATGTACGGAACACGGAATATCATGTTGAAGGGATCTATTCAAATTACATATCTCTAGGGTAGAATTCGCTCCAAGAGGGTTTTTCTGGGATCAAAGTGTGATTCTTGAAACTGGTGATAGGAGAAGCAACGAAGTCCAAGGAACTATTTCAAAGTGCATAAGTAACTTGTTTGGTGGTTGAAACATCTGTCACGCGCATGTTCACAGCTCAGAAATGCATGTTTGAGGAATCCGTGATGCATGAAACATGTTCGGAATACGGAATGCCATGGTGATGTAAACAATGTAAAGTACATGTGTATTGGTGAGAATTCGCTCAAAGAGTGTTTTCTACTGCCAAATGTCCGATTTTAGAACCTGGTGATACAAAAAACTTATGAAGTCAGAGTAAATATTTCAAAGTGTAATATATGCCTTCTTTGGTGGATGAAAGTTCACTAATCCACATGCTCACAACTCAGAAACGCATGTTTCTCGAATCCGTCATGCATGTATCATGTACGGAACCCGGAATGCCATGTTGATGGAATTCATGTAAATTATATATCTATTAGGTTGAATACACTCCAGAAGTATTCTTCTGTGAAAAATGAACGAATTCGAAACTTGTCTTAGGGAAAGCTTGTGAAAATGTGTACACGAGTCTATATGAAATTATTCCTTTTGTAGAGGATGAAAAATCAGTAATCCACATGGTCACAACTCAGGAATGCATGTATGTCGAATCCGTCATGCATGTAACATGTACGGAACACGGAATATCATGTTGAAGGAATCTATTCAAATTACATATCTCTAGGGTAGAATTCGCTCCAAGAGGGTTTTCCTGGGATCAAAGTGTGATTCTTGAAACTGGTGATAGGAGAAGCAACGAAGTCCAAGGAACTATTTCAAAGTGCATAAGTAACTTGTTTGGTGATTGAAACATCTGTCATGCGCATGTTCACAGCTCAGAAATGCATGTTTGAGGAATCCGTGATGCATGAAACATGTTCGGAATACGGAATGCCATGGTTATGTAAACAATGTAAAGTACATGTGTATTGGTGAGAATTCGCTCAAAGAGTGTTTTCTACTGCCAAATGTCCGATTTTAGAACCTGGTGATACAAAAAACTTATGAAGTCAGAGTAAATATTTCAAAGTGTAATATATGCCTTCTTTGGTGGATGAAAGTTCACTAATCCACATGCTCACAACTCAGAAACGCATGTTTCTCGAATCCGTCATGCATGTATCATGTACGGAACCCGGAATGCCATGTTGATGGAATTCATGTAAATTAAATATCTATTAGGTTGAATACACTCCAGAAGTATTCTTCTGTGAAAAATGAACGAATTCGAAACTTGTCTTAGGGAAAGTTTGTGAAAATGTGTACACGAGTCTATATGAAATTATTCCTTTTATAGAGGATGAAAAATCAGTAATCCACATGCTCACAACTCAGGAATGCATGTATGTCGAATCCGTCATGCATGTAACATGTACGGAACACGGAATATCATGTTGAAGGGATCTATTCAAATTACATATCTCTAGGGTAGAATTCGCTCCAAGAGGGTTTTTCTGGGATCAAAGTGTGATTCTTGAAACTGGTGATAGGAGAAGCAACGAAGTCCAAGGAACTATTTCAAAGTGCATAAGTAACTTGTTTGGTGGTTGAAACATCTGTCATGCGCATGTTCACAGCTCAGAAATGCATGTTTGAGGAATCCGTGATGCATGAAACATGTTCGGAATACGGAATGCCATGGTTATGTAAACAATGTAAATTACATGTGTATTGGTGAGAATTCGCTCAAAGAGTGTTTTCTACTGCCAAATGTCCGATTTTAGAACCTGGTGATACAAAAAACTTATGAAGTCAGAGTAAATATTTCAAAGTGTAATATATGCCTTCTTTGGTGGATGAAAGTTCACTAATCCACATGCTCACAACTCAGAAACGCATGTTTCTCGAATCCGTCATGCATGTATCATGTACGGAACCCGGAATGCCATGTTGATGGAATTCATGTAAATTATATATCTATTAGGTTGAATACACTCCAGAAGTATTCTTCTGTGAAAAATGAACGAATTCGAAACTTGTCTTAGGGAAAGCTTGTGAAAATGTGTACACGAGTCTATATGAAATTATTCCTTTTGTAGAGGATGAAAAATCAGTAATCCACATGGTCACAACTCAGGAATGCATGTATGTCGAATCCGTCATGCATGTAACATGTACGGAACACGGAATATCATGTTGAAGGAATCTATTCAAATTACATATCTCTAGGGTAGAATTCGCTCCAAGAGGGTTTTCCTGGGATCAAAGTGTGATTCTTGAAACTGGTGATAGGAGAAGCAACGAAGTCCAAGGAACTATTTCAAAGTGCATAAGTAACATGTTTGGTGGTTGAAACATCTGTCATGCGCATGTTCACAGCTCAGAAATGCATGTTTGAGGAATCCCTGATGCATGAAACATGTTCGGAATACGGAATGCCATGGTTATGTAAACAATGTAAATTACATGTGTATTGGAGAGAATTCGCTCAACGAAAGTTTTCTACTGCCAAATGTCCGATTTTAGACCCTGGTGATACAAAAAACTTATGAAGTCAGAGTAAATATTTCAAAGTGTAATATATGCCTTCTTTGGTGGATGAAAGTTCACTAATCCACATGCTCACAACTCAGAAACGCATGTTTCTCGAATCCGTCATGCATGTATCATGTACGGAACCCGGAATGCCATGTTGATGGAATTCATGTAAATTATATATCTATTAGGTTGAATACACTCCAGAAGTATTCTTCTGTGAAAAATGAACGAATTCGAAACTTGTGTTAGGGAAAGCTTGTGAAAATGTGTACACGAGTCTATATGAAATTATTCCTTTTATAGAGGATGAAAAATCAGTAATCCACATGGTCACAACTCAGGAATGCATGTATGACGAATCCGTCATGCATGTAACATGTACGGAACACGGAATATCATGTTGAAGGACTCTATTCAAATTACATATCTCTAGGGTAGAGTTCGCTCCAAGAGGGTTTTTCTGGGATCAAAGTGTGATTCTTGAAACTGGTGATAGGAGAAGCAACGAAGTCCAAGGAACTATTTCAAAGTGCATAAGTAACTTGTTTGGTGGTTGAAACATCTGTCATGCGCATGTTCACAGCTCAGAAATGCATGTTTGAGGAATCCGTGATGCATGAAACATGTTCGGAATACGGAATGCCATGGTTATGTAAACAATGTAAATTACATGTGTATTGGTGAGAATTCGCTCAACGAGTGTTTTCTACTGCCAAATGTCCGATTTTAGAACCTGGTGATACAAAAAACTTATGAAGTCAGAGTAAATATTTCAAAGTGTAATATATGCCTTCTTTGGTGGATGAAAGTTCACTAATCCACATGCTCACAACTCAGAAACGCATGTTTCTCGAATCCGTCATGCATGTATCATGTACGGAACCCGGAATGCCATGTTGATGGAATTCATGTAAATTAAATATCTATTAGGTTGAATACACTCCAGAAGTATTCTTCTGTGAAAAATGAACGAATTCGAAACTTGTCTTAGGGAAAGTTTGTGAAAATGTGTACACGAGTCTATATGAAATTATTCCTTTTATAGAGGATGAAAAATCAGTAATCCACATGCTCACAACTCAGGAATGCATGTATGTCGAATCCGTCATGCATGTAACATGTACGGAACACGGAATATCATGTTGAAGGGATCTATTCAAATTACATATCTCTAGGGTAGAATTCGCTCCAAGAGGGTTTTTCTGGGATCAAAGTGTGATTCTTGAAACTGGTGATAGGAGAAGCAACGAAGTCCAAGGAACTATTTCAAAGTGCATAAGTAACTTGTTTGGTGGTTGAAACATCTGTCACGCGCATGTTCACAGCTCAGAAATGCATGTTTGAGGAATCCGTGATGCATGAAACATGTTCGGAATACGGAATGCCATGGTGATGTAAACAATGTAAAGTACATGTGTATTGGTGAGAATTCGCTCAAAGAGTGTTTTCTACTGCCAAATGTCCGATTTTAGAACCTGGTGATACAAAAAACTTATGAAGTCAGAGTAAATATTTCAAAGTGTAATATATGCCTTCTTTGGTGGATGAAAGTTCACTAATCCACATGCTCACAACTCAGAAACGCATGTTTCTCGAATCCGTCATGCATGTATCATGTACGGAACCCGGAATGCCATGTTGATGGAATTCATGTAAATTATATATCTATTAGGTTGAATACACTCCAGAAGTATTCTTCTGTGAAAAATGAACGAATTCGAAACTTGTCTTAGGGAAAGCTTGTGAAAATGTGTACACGAGTCTATATGAAATTATTCCTTTTGTAGAGGATGAAAAATCAGTAATCCACATGGTCACAACTCAGGAATGCATGTATGTCGAATCCGTCATGCATGTAACATGTACGGAACACGGAATATCATGTTGAAGGAATCTATTCAAATTACATATCTCTAGGGTAGAATTCGCTCCAAGAGGGTTTTCCTGGGATCAAAGTGTGATTCTTGAAACTGGTGATAGGAGAAGCAACGAAGTCCAAGGAACTATTTCAAAGTGCATAAGTAACTTGTTTGGTGATTGAAACATCTGTCATGCGCATGTTCACAGCTCAGAAATGCATGTTTGAGGAATCCGTGATGCATGAAACATGTTCGGAATACGGAATGCCATGGTTATGTAAACAATGTAAAGTACATGTGTATTGGTGAGAATTCGCTCAAAGAGTGTTTTCTACTGCCAAATGTCCGATTTTAGAACCTGGTGATACAAAAAACTTATGAAGTCAGAGTAAATATTTCAAAGTGTAATATATGCCTTCTTTGGTGGATGAAAGTTCACTAATCCACATGCTCACAACTCAGAAACGCATGTTTCTCGAATCCGTCATGCATGTATCATGTACGGAACCCGGAATGCCATGTTGATGGAATTCATGTAAATTATATATCTATTAGGTTGAATACACTCCAGAACTATTCTTCTGTGAAAAATGAACGAATTCGAAACTTGTCTTAGGGAAAGCTTGTGAAAATGTGTACACGAGTCTATATGAAATTATTCCTTTTATAGAGGATGAAAAATCAGTAATCCACATGGTCACAACTCAGGAATGCATGTATGTCGAATCCGTCATGCATGTAACATGTACGGAACACGGAATATCATGTTGAAGGAATCTATTCAAATTACATATCTCTAGGGTAGAATTCGCTCCAAGAGGGTTTTCCTGAGATCAAAGTGTGATTCTTGAAACTGGTGATAGGAGAAGCAACGAAGTCCAAGGAACTATTTCAAAGTGCATAAGTAACTTGTTTGGTGGTTGAAACATCTGTCATGCGCATGTTCACAGCTCAGAAATGCATGTTTGAGGAATCCCTGATGCATGAAACATGTTCGGAATACGGAATGCCATGGTTATGTAAACAATGTAAATTACATGTGTATTGGAGAGAATTTGCTCAACGAATGTTTTGTACTGCCAAATGTCCGATTTTAGAACCTGGTGATACAAAAAACTTATGAAGTCAGAGTAAATATTTCAAAGTGTAATATATGCCTTCTTTGGTGGATGAAAGTTCACTAATCCACATGCTCACAACTCAGAAACGCATGTTTCTCGAATCCGTCATGCATGTATCATGTACGGAACCCGGAATGCCATGTTGATGGAATTCATGTAAATTAAATATCTATTAGGTTGAATACACTCCAGAAGTATTCTTCTGTGAAAAATGAACGAATTCGAAACTTGTCTTAGGGAAAGTTTGTGAAAATGTGTACACGAGTCTATATGAAATTATTCCTTTTATAGAGGATGAAAAATCAGTAATCCACATGCTCACAACTCAGGAATGCATGTATGTCGAATCCGTCATGCATGTAACATGTACGGAACACGGAATATCATGTTGAAGGGATCTATTCAAATTACATATCTCTAGGGTAGAATTCGCTCCAAGAGGGTTTTTCTGGGATCAAAGTGTGATTCTTGAAACTGGTGATAGGAGAAGCAACGAAGTCCAAGGAACTATTTCAAAGTGCATAAGTAACTTGTTTGGTGGTTGAAACATCTGTCATGCGCATGTTCACAGCTCAGAAATGCATGTTTGAGGAATCCGTGATGCATGAAACATGTTCGGAATACGGAATGCCATGGTTATGTAAACAATGTAAATTACATGTGTATTGGTGAGAATTCGCTCAAAGAGTGTTTTCTACTGCCAAATGTCCGATTTTAGAACCTGGTGATACAAAAAACTTATGAAGTCAGAGTAAATATTTCAAAGTGTAATATATGCCTTCTTTGGTGGATGAAAGTTCACTAATCCACATGCTCACAACTCAGAAATGCATGTTTCTCGAATCCGTCATGCATGTATCATGTACGGAACCCGGAATGCCATGTTGATGGAATTCATGTAAATTAAATATCTATTAGGTTGAATACACTCCAGAAGTATTCTTCTGTGAAAAATGAACGAATTCGAAACTTGTCTTAAGGAAAGTTTGTGAAAATGTGTACACGAGTCTATATGAAATTATTCCTTTTATAGAGGATGAAAAATCAGTAATCCACATGCTCACAACTCAGAAATGCATGTATGTCGAATCCGTCATGCATGTAACATGTACGGAACACGGAATATCATGTTGAAGGGATCTATTCAAATTACATATCTCTAGGGTAGAATTCGCTCCAAGAGGGTTTTTCTGGGATCAAAGTGTGATTCTTGAAACTGGTGATAGGAGAAGCAACGAAGTCCAAGGAACTATTTCAAAGTGCATAAGTAACTTGTTTGGTGGTTGAAACATCTGTCATGCGCATGTTCACAGCTCAGAAATGCATGTTTGAGGAATCCGTGATGCATGAAACATGTTCGGAATACGGAATGCCATGGTTATGTAAACAATGTAAAGTACATGTGTATTGGTGAGAATTCGCTCAACGAGTGTTTTCTACTGCCAAATGTCCGATTTTAGAACCTGGTGATACAAAAAACTTATGAAGTCAGAGTAAATATTTCAAAGTGTAATATATGCCTTCTTTGGTGGATGAAAGTTAACTAATCCACATGCTCACAACTCAGAAACGCATGTTTCTCGAATCCGTCATGCATGTATCATGTACGGAACCCGGAATGCCATGTTGATGGAATTCATGTAAATTAAATATCTATTAGGTTGAATACACTCCAGAAGTATTCTTCTGTGAAAAATGAACGAATTCGAAACTTGTCTTAGGGAAAGTTTGTGAAAATGTGTACACGAGTCTATATGAAATTATTCCTTTTATAGAGGATGAAAAATCAGTAATCCACATGCTCACAACTCAGGAATGCATGTATGTCGAATCCGTCATGCATGTAACATGTACGGAACACGGAATATCATGTTGAAGGGATCTATTCAAATTACATATCTCTAGGGTAGAATTCGCTCCAAGAGGGTTTTTCTGGGATCAAAGTGTGATTCTTGAAACTGGTGATAGGAGAAGCAACGAAGTCCAAGGAACTATTTCAAAGTGAATAAGTAACTTGTTTGGTGGTTGAAACATCTGTCATGCGCATGTTCACAGCTCAGAAATGCATGTTTGAGGAATCCGTGATGCATGAAACATGTTCGGAATACGGAATGCCATGGTTATGTAAACAATGTAAAGTACATGTGTATTGGTGAGAATTCGCTCAACGAGTGTTTTCTACTGCCAAATGTCCGATTTTAGAACCTGGTGATACAAAAAACTTATGAAGTCAGAGTAAATATTTCAAAGTGTAATATATGCCTTCTTTGGTGGATGAAAGTTAACTAATCCACATGCTCACAACTCAGAAACGCATGTTTCTCGAATCCGTCATGCATGTATCATGTACGGAACCCGGAATGCCATGTTGATGGAATTCATGTAAATTAAATATCTATTAGGTTGAATACACTCCAGAAGTATTCTTCTGTGAAAAATGAACGAATTCGAAACTTGTGTTAGGGAAAGCTTGTGAAAATGTGTACACGAGTCTATATGAAATTATTCCTTTTATAGAGGATGAAAAATCAGTAATCCACATGGTCACAACTCAGGAATGCATGTATGTCGAATCCGTCATGCATGTAACATGTACGGAACACGGAATATCATGTTGAAGGAATCTATTCAAATTACATATCTCTAGGGTAGAATTCGCTCCAAGAGGGTTTTCCTGGGATCAAAGTGTGATTCTTGAAACTGGTGATAGGAGAAGCAACGAAGTCCAAGGAACTATTTCAAAGTGCATAAGTAACTTGTTTGGTGGTTGAAACATCTGTCATGCGCATGTTCACAGCTCAGAAATGCATGTTTGAGGAATCCCTGATGCATGAAACATGTTCGGAATACGGAATGCCATGGTTATGTAAACAATGTAAAGTACATGTGTATTGCTGAGAATTCGCTCAAAGAGTGTTTTCTACTGCCAAATGTCCGATGTTAGAACCTGGTGATACAAAAAACTTATGAAGTCAGAGTAAATATTTCAAAGTGTAATATATGCCTTCTTTGGTGGATGAAAGTTCACTAATCCACATGCTCACAACTCAGAAACGCATGTTTCTCGAATCCGTCATGCATGTATCATGTACGGAACCCGGAATGCCATGTTGATGGAATTCATGTAAATTATATATCTATTAGGTTGAATACACTCCAGAAGTATTCTTCTGTGAAAAATGAACGAATTCGAAACTTGTGTTAGGGAAAGCTTGTGAAAATGTGTACACGAGTCTATATGAAATTATTCCTTTTATAGAGGATGAAAAATCAGTAATCCACATGGTCACAACTCAGGAATGCATGTATGTCGAATCCGACATGCATGTAACATGTACGGAACACGGAATATCATGTTGAAGGAATCTATTCAAATTACATATCTCTAGGGTAGAATTCGCTCCAAGAGGGTTTTTCTGGGATCAAAGTGTGATTCTTGAAACTGGTGATAGGAGAAGCAACGAAGTCCAAGGAACTATTTCAAAGTGCATAAGTAACTTGTTTGGTGGTTGAAACATCTGTCATGCGCATGTTCACAGCTCAGAAATGCATGTTTGAGGAATCCGTGATGCATGAAACATGTTCGGAATACGGAATGCCATGGTTATGTAAACAATGTAAAGTACATGTGTATTGGTGAGAATTCGCTCAACGAGTGTTTTCTACTGCCAAATGTCCGATTTTAGAACCTGGTGATACAAAAAACTTATGAAGTCAGAGTAAATATTTCAAAGTGTAATATATGCCTTCTTTGGTGGATGAAAGTTCACTAATCCACATGCTCACAACTCAGAAACGCATGTTTCTCGAATCCGTCATGCATGTATCATGTACGGAACCCGGAATGCCATGTTGATGGAATTCATGTAAATTAAATATCTATTAGGTTGAATACACTCCAGAAGTATTCTTCTGTGAAAAATGAACGAATTCGAAACTTGTCTTAGGGAAAGTTTGTGAAAATGTGTACACGAGTCTATATGAAATTATTCCTTTTATAGAGGATGAAAAATCAGTAATCCACATGCTCACAACTCAGGAATGCATGTATGTCGAATCCGTCATGCATGTAACATGTACGGAACACGGAATATCATGTTGAAGGGATCTATTCAAATTACATATCTCTAGGGTAGAATTCGCTCCAAGAGGGTTTTTCTGGGATCAAAGTGTGATTCTTGAAACTGGTGATAGGAGAAGCAACGAAGTCCAAGGAACTATTTCAAAGTGCATAAGTAACTTGTTTGGTGGTTGAAACATCTGTCATGCGCATGTTCACAGCTCAGAAATGCATGTTTGAGGAATCCGTGATGCATGAAACATGTTCGGAATACGGAATGCCATGGTTATGTAAACAATGTAAATTACATGTGTATTGGTGAGAATTCGCTCAAAGAGTGTTTTCTACTGCCAAATGTCCGATTTTAGAACCTGGTGATACAAAAAACTTATGAAGTCAGAGTAAATATTTCAAAGTGTAATATATGCCTTCTTTGGTGGATGAAAGTTCACTAATCCACATGCTCACAACTCAGAAATGCATGTTTCTCGAATCCGTCATGCATGTATCATGTACGGAACCCGGAATGCCATGTTGATGGAATTCATGTAAATTAAATATCTATTAGGTTGAATACACTCCAGAAGTATTCTTCTGTGAAAAATGAACGAATTCGAAACTTGTCTTAAGGAAAGTTTGTGAAAATGTGTACACGAGTCTATATGAAATTATTCCTTTTATAGAGGATGAAAAATCAGTAATCCACATGCTCACAACTCAGAAATGCATGTATGTCGAATCCGTCATGCATGTAACATGTACGGAACACGGAATATCATGTTGAAGGGATCTATTCAAATTACATATCTCTAGGGTAGAATTCGCTCCAAGAGGGTTTTTCTGGGATCAAAGTGTGATTCTTGAAACTGGTGATAGGAGAAGCAACGAAGTCCAAGGAACTATTTCAAAGTGCATAAGTAACTTGTTTGGTGGTTGAAACATCTGTCATGCGCATGTTCACAGCTCAGAAATGCATGTTTGAGGAATCCGTGATGCATGAAACATGTTCGGAATACGGAATGCCATGGTTATGTAAACAATGTAAAGTACATGTGTATTGGTGAGAATTCGCTCAACGAGTGTTTTCTA